>NW_026099576.1:29437095-29536414 GCF_025091365.1 Daktulosphaira vitifoliae
ATCAAGTAGCTTTTGGAATAAAACACCAATTTTTTTAAAATTAAACACTATCTAAAGATTTGCATCGAAGCGTTTATTTTTGATAGTGATTTTAATCACTGTCAGATATCATTATACTTGATCCAACTATACCACGTCACAACTGTGCCGCAATCCCCCTGTGCTGGGTTTTTTAATATCTATATTAATCAAATTTAACGTCTAAGAAGGAGTACATTTCAGAATAAACCAAAATAATAATAATGAAATTAAACATAGACCCTTATCTTAAAAAGATAATTTTTATTACTATTACTTGCTGTTTTTTCATTTAAAATTTTTAAAATATCAGTAGTTATCTTTGAATACATTCAATGTTATAATACAAATTCTACATAAATTATTTTTAATATCATATTCTGTCATAAATTACTTAAAATACTAGTACTATCTTTCAATTTTAAATTGATTAAAATATAAAGTTAAATAAAAGAAATTGGAGAGGTTAAATTACACTCTTAAAAACCTTCTCAGCATCATTTCGCAGCTAAAATTAAACATTGAAAAATGTTATACATTTTTTCGTTCTTACTTAATTAATTAAAAAAAAAATAGTCATATCACAGTATATAATTAATAGGGCGTAACATTCAAATTTAAAAATAATTGAACAGGAAAAATATCAAATGGTGTTACTGGGTTTTGAGAATTGTTGTAATTTTTTATAAACAAATACAATGTGTGTAATACTTTGTAATATGTTAATTTAGTTATTTGTAATTACATTCATACATAAATAAAAAAAATTCCATTGTTAATTTTATTTAATTCGATATAAATTTAACACTAAATTTATTGTATAGAATACATTTTAAAAAGTATACAGGGAAAATAAGAAAATCTAAATGAAAAAATTTATTTTATCTTCTGAGCGCGAGTTCTAGTTTTTATGTCTAGGTTTCTCATCGATTAATTTTTGTAACCCGACTTCTTCCAAGTATTTTTTTGTGATAAATTTGCAGTATCTTTCTATTACTTCTTCAAAATGTTCAATTGTCTTCGTAGGGTCCTTTATCTTTTGATAAGTTGTTGAGTAATTTTCCAAAAAACGTGATGAATCTGAGGTCATTTTGTTTCTTGGAATGCACCGTGTATGTAAATATTCAAAAGAGTCTGTGTTTGATTCGTTAATTTTTTTTATGATATCATTAATATTACTATCAGATTGGAATTTATCTATAATTTGTGTTCTGTAACGTGTGATTATAGATTTAGGTCGTGAATAAATTTCATATAAATTTATAGATGGTGTATTATTTTTTTCCTCACTATTAAAAATTGAAAAAGTTTCGGTATCTTCTTTGTTAGATCGAGATACTGAAAAAATATTATCGATATTATCTTTTTCAATTATTGAATTGCTTTCAAAATTATATTCTATTGTGTCACCAATGGAAATAATATCTTCTATTGTTTCATTTATGTTAGGGGTAAACATCTTCAAAATGTTTATAAAATAAATAATCGTGCTTTGAGTTTTTCTTATTGCTGTGATGAACTTTACCATGCAATTTGAACAATCACTTTCCTTCACAAACAGATCACATGATGTTACCATATGTTTTGAGAGAATTCCAAACATCCATATTGATTCCACATATTTACAGCTAAGTAATTGATAAATTTTAGCAATAGTTTCATTCAAATTTTTCCCTGTGAATGCAAAATCTTCACCATGGGCCTTTTTCTTTAACAAATTATTAATTTTTAAAGTAGAACCACTCTTTGCATCTAATGCTTTAGGAAAATGAACTTTTGGCCAACCTTTAGCTTGAAATAATATATTCAGATCGGTAATGTCTATTCTAGATGTAACCGAATTTGTTTTTTGTGAACTGCATATTATAAAGTTCACTAAAAAAATATAATGTATTAATAAAAGGAATGTATAAGCGAATTTACAGTTCATTTTTATAAATTATAACTTAAATTATTAAAATAGCTTGTAGAGTTGGATTAACTGCCACGTAAATATAAAAAATTTTGATTTTATAAATTGAAACTTTAAAAATATACATTTTTCGTAAGTAAATATCAAGTAAGAAACATATTTGATTATCAGTATGAATATTTTTCTATTTATGTATTTAACAAAATTACTTTACTATACAAATAAATTACTCAAATGATAAAATGTTTAAATGCATAAATATATTATAAGTTTTGCTAAAAAATTATTTATTTATATACAGTATGATTTATTAAAAATACTACCACCGTTTTTTCGTCAAGTAAGGATTTATTCATTAAAATGTATGGAATATAGTTTCATTTATTTATATGGTTTATAAAAGTATATCTGGTGGTAGTTTTCAATGTAAACTTTCAAAAGTTACATTGTAAATCGTAATTATATATATCTGATGGTAAATAATTTAACAAAACTTTCAACCAAATGATAGTCATTTTCAAAATATTATATAATAAGAAGTAATCACTTGTGGCTAATGTTGTTGAAACATAAAAATATTACTTTTTGAAATATTAGTGTTCAATGGTTTAGACACGTTCAGGAATGAGATAATGTTTTATTTTTACACTTTATGTATTTATTTTTACCGTAACAGAGGGTTTTTACTATACATTTTTTTTTATAATTTTTGTATGACAATCCGAATAACATTTTTTTTTAATTACTATTTGGACAATTATTGAATTAAAACCATTGTAATACAGAAATTAGGTATGTAGGTATACAGGTCATCAGAATTTAATAAATTAGTAGATTTTTCTATAAATTAAAAATAATATTTATTAATTATAAAAATAATGCCCCTAAGGATAAGATTATAGGCAAATTTATTTACAATATTGTAATAAATTTGCATAATAAAAATTCATTATTTAGTGATATTTCAAAAAAGCCATTATACAGGTCCAGCAGTGAAATGTGACGTTTTTCGCTACAGTATAGTGATGAGAAATTTTGTTGTAAAAAGAAGTAAAAATCTGAAAAATAATACTCATTGAATGCAGTTTTTAATAGTTTATTATTTATTAAAAATTACAGATTTTAAATGTCCACCATTAAACTCTATATATTTTTCGATATTTTCTCGGACGTGGTTCATAACTGCGATTCAAAGTCTCATAAATTCTTCTTATCTCATCAGTTATGTTGTTCTTTAGCTCATCAAGTGTGGGGGGCTTGTTTAGATACACTTTAGACTTTAAGTACGTCCATAAAAAACAATCTAGAGCCGTTCAGTCAGAAGAACGTGTTGACCAGGCAAGGTCTCCATTTCGGGAAATTAATCTCCCAGGAAACTAATTCCTTAAAAATTGCATAACTATTTTAGCAGTATGACTAGTTGGCCCATTCTGTTGAAACTATATTTCGTGATCTACGTAATTTGGCAGAAAGAAATGTTTGTAGCATTTACATATATCGCTCCAAGATAACGGTTACAGTTCGATTGTTCTCTTTAAAAAAATACGGTCCCGAATGTTGCAATACCGTACCAAACCGTAATTTTTTCAGCCCATAAAGATTTCTAATGCAACTACATTGGTTGTTCTAATATCGAAAGTTTTGTTTATTAACAAAATTCGATAAATGAAAATGAGCTTCATCCGACATGATTAAATGATCTATCAGATCTGGTCTTCGTCCAACAATCTTACAAATTCCTTCAAAATGCAAGTCGGTTAAGTGAATCTTGTGGGGATAATTGATGCACAATCTGTATTTATAATCCAGTGCCGTATCCTGTATAACACAATAGATAAATTGTGTACGCAATCATTTTAATACACATATAATACAAACATTTTCAAGAACTTAAACTAGAAAGAACATTTAATTTAGCCTGCAATTAAAAAAAAACTCAATGGTTTATTTTGTTACAATTATATTACAATCGATCGATTGGGATATTATGTATGATAATTGAACGGTACTTTGAAACCTATTTGACAATTAATTCAAGACTATCAATGAATGCATTTAATATTTTAAAAATCAATTAATTATCGTTAAACAACATTCTATCAATTAGAGGTAACAAATTGTTTTTAAACGATATATTTTGAATAGATAGCTCAGTAATTTTAAATTAAAAAATATATGATGTATTAATTTTATTTTATTTATATAAAAAAGTTAAATATTTTTAAGTTTCTTTGATAACGAAATTTTTCTATTACTTATTGTTTAAAGAAAGAAAATAGTAGGTAAATCTGTTAAATATCTACTATTAACCATAATTAATAGTGATTAATCCGCCATTGCCATTGTAGATTTACAACGTTTTACTGGTGAGCAATAACACTTATAATTCTCCAAATTTTTGGAGGCAAATTTAATATTTAGGAAGACTATATCCTCACCCTTATGGCACCTATTTAGGGAGAGGGGTCCATCAAATTTATGCTTGAAATATTAAAATAAACATAGAAGTTTCACTCTGTATGTATAATATAACTATAATGGTATCTAGGACCATTAAGAAGGAAAACTTATTCACTTGCATCTAGAAGCCTTAATGAAGCTAAAAAAGCTTAAACACAAGTATAAATTAAGTATTAACCGAAGATTCTGGAGCAAGTAGCAATAATACGCTTTATCAGGTACTAAAGGACTCAAAAAATGATAAACTTAATTAGAATATAGGAATATATACAATTGTTAGCTTACAAAATAATTTGTATTTTTGCACAAATAATCATAATTTAATGTTTTATATAATTACATAGTTATTAGTTACATAATTCAATATAAAGTGCAATTTATTTTAATAAGTTCAATTAAATTAGCCACAAGTGATTAATTTTTATTATATATCATTTATTTAATTAATTATTATGTTTTAAAATAGTTACTTTGAACTTCCATACACAAACTCATAAATACACACATCTCTTTAAATATGTGTATATATTTTTAATTAGACACATTTATTTTATTATGTTTTACAACTTATATTGATTAAGTAAATCCAATTTTTTTCTTTGAGTTGGTGTTGAAAATTTTAATAAATGAGCATATGTCCAGCATTACGTAACAAAATATATAAATTTTTTATGTTTTCTCCTTTTTTTTTTTATTATGCATCTTCAAGCCACATCACTTGTGCTATATCAGTAAGCTAAATTGAGTTTTATTTTAATTATTTACCACTAAATATTTGTATTTATAATATATTTGAATAACAAACCATCAAGTCTTTAAGATTTTTACTTACACATAATTTTTTTTTTTCACTAAAAAAGAATTAAAAATTTCAGTAAGGAAAAAGATATTATAATATCTATATTTTATGTATGTGTTTTCCATGTCTCAGGCGTTGTGCTTCCTCCTTCTTTTTCAAGATGAATTTGGCAAACGCCTGGACGAGCCTCCACGCTTCCCGGTTCCACAACATAAATCCACCATTGACCCGACTCGGAACGTGAACCCCAGTAGGGACTCCAAAGAGTGCCACTCCTGGGCCCACACTTCGCCCCGGAAAAGGGTGTGCAGAACGCTGTCTACCTCTCCCGGACGAGAGCGGTCGCCCGACGAGGCCGCTGCTTTGCGAATACGGTGTAAGTACTCGTTTAAGCAGCCGTGACCGAACATCACTTGTGTGAGACAATAAGTCATCTCACCGTGAATCCGGTCCAGCCTATCGTATTCTATGAGAGACCTGGTCCACTCACCTCTCGTTGCCTCCACCGAGAGGCGAGTCAGCATCTCCCTCGGTCATGTCAGATTAAGCATGAGTTCCGCAAGGCTATTCATGACTTTCTGGGCCCACTGGGCCGCACGAATAATGTGCGTACTTTAGACGTTTGTCTACGATCAGTAGACAAACAAATTACAAATTAGTCATGGAATCCTTAAGCGGGATCTCCACCCCCAACTTGTACCTGCCCATGAACAAGACCGCTTCCAGAGCAAGGTTCAGTCCACTCCCCTCTTACTGGATCCTCGTGGTGACTACGCTGAGCGCACAGTTTGCACGAGATCCAGCCTCTTTGGACGAGGCGCCTTCGCCACCACCAGTGTGTCATCTTCATAGCAGATAACGCGCACGTGTGGTGGTAGCGGAACACCGCGTCGTAAGCGATGTTCCACTGCAGAGGCCCGAGAACCGATCCTTGCGGGACGCCGCCATTTACGGGTTTGATTCTCGGGCCCGCAGCACTCTCGTAAGCGATGACCCGATCGCTAAAGTACGACCGGATCATTTGTTCGAGGTACGGAGGCACCCGAAATGCGTCCAGTGCTTCAAAGATGTGTGACCAACGAATGGAGTTGAATACGTTTCGGAGTCTAGGCTCACTTCCACTCCGAAGCCCTGATCGGTTTTCGTCCGTGGACCTCCCCTCCTAAAACCAAATTGGCTCTCAGCCAATCCACCGAAGTCGGCCAGGTAGGCTTCGATCCGGGTGACAAGCAGCTGCTCAAGGATCTTTCTCAGGTCGTTCAACATGTAAAGCCGTCGGTAGGACGAAGGGAGACCCTCGGGCTTGTCACCTTTTCTCAGAAGCACAAACCTGGCCTTCTTCCACTTCATGGGGAATGCACCCTCCAGGAGACACCCAACCGGTTTGCGACGGCGCATATCCAATCCATGGAGAGGTCGTTTACCAACCCCCACATCCATTTTGGAATTGTGGCGGGGCCGAGAGCAGTGATCTGATACTTAATTAGTAAATTAAAGCTACTCAAATTGTAGCTATTTTTTGAACTTCTATTAATATACATAGACACTCACTAATGTGTATATGCATAATCAATTATTTGATACAATAATTTTTGTAATAGGTGTTATAAAGTAATTTATTTCCTTACTCGTGATCACACTGCACTGCGGCAGGTTTTGTTTATCAATAAATTCCAAAGTGAACAATCTGGTTTTATTTAATCTTAAATATTACATTAAACCAACCGTATGGTATAATTAAATAAAAATAATTCATCCATGTGATTATGGGCTAATAAAGTCTTCCGTGCGACTGTGAAACAATTTGACACGGTCGCTTTGTGATACACGATGCGCGCGAGTCGTGCCACCTTTATCAGCCGTCGCCCTACCACGAGTATTTGACTGACGAACATCGTGTGCCTTACTCTAAAGTCCAGCAAGTGCTACACGACCGACGACAACCTGCAATCATACGTTGAGTCTTCTTCCCGTTGTCAAAGTGACAACGTAGAGGAAGTACTCCACCGACTCCGGACGTGCCGCATGACTCGACGAACCAATCCGCACTCGCATACCGTCGCCATCAACGCTGCTAACTTTTTGACGACGAGGATAGTGCCGGATACCACGTCCCCTCATCAAGTTCCGCAAAGATTATTATTAACTGTATTTGTTTTTTTTTTTTTAATTATCCGCTATTGCTTATTAATAAACTGCCCACGGGTCACAACACTTAAAACCAGTGTCGACTACATTATTGCGACGTTAATCGTGTCAAATTATTGATTTAAATTACTTGTTTGCTTATAAAATATATATTTCCTCTGTGTGACAAAACTAACTAAATCAATATAATGTAATAATTAATGTCTGCAGGCTACTAATATTTTCATAACATTAGCGAAAATATATATAATGTTTAGTATGCGGCTTTCTATTGTTTTTAATATTTTTAACAAATGACCTGTTTTCTTACTTTTTCAACACTCTGTATAGTTGTTTTTACTATGATAATAAAATTGATATATAAGTTGTTTTCCAACTAAACCCTCATATAAAATAAACAAATAATCCAATATCCTTATATATAACAAAATATAATATTATACCATTTTCTTACTAAACACTAGTAAGTGTTCTACGTTCAAATGTAAGTACGACGACAAACATAAATTATTTTGTATGATTCCAGAATGTATTATTATTATTATGATTATGGTATAACAATAATAATACTTTCTGCAATAGCATATTATGCATGAATTACATAGATTTTGTTCCAGATAAAAATATTGTAAAATAATATTAGTAACAATAACTATTAAATTAAATAACATGAATGCATATACTTTATGATAATTATAAAAATAATTCAGAACTTATTGTGAAACTTTTTTCGTCATAATTGAATGTCTAATGCTCTTGTCTATTTAAGTGCTTCCCGTTTATACTCTTTGAATACTCGTATGTAGCAGTCTATTAATACATGAAGAATAGTTCACAGAACTATAGTCTTCATAATCACAGTGTGAGTGCTCTGTTAATTTCCATTTGTAGAGAAGCTACTTACAGCGCCTGAGTCCTTTGTATCATAGGCTTAATATAATCCACTCACGATGGGCTAGTATATATTTCAGTATCAGGTCGATTAATGTTTGTATTATGTTGACGCTGTCTGGATTAGATTTCTGCCACTTTGATTTGTATTCAGATCATTTTAGCGTTTTTCAGTAAGTTTTTTCAAAGTAATGCGAGCAGGTTTTCTAGATTGAAGTCTCAGACTTCCATTGTATATTATGTTATGGTGTATTATGAAAAATTGATTTTCAACGAAAGTCAAGAAAGTATTATAATTATATATAAATATGGTTTTAAGATAATTTTTTTTATCTTCAATGAACCACTTTTCATTAATATCAATATCTATGAAAATTGTTTGTCAAATTATTTCTAATAAACTACAAAAAATTTAAATGAAATTTAATTAATAACTGAAATTACCAGGAAAATACATGTATGCTAGAGATCAGTTCGAGCCGAGCTAACCCGAACTGATTTGAATTTTTATGTAGTTTATGGTTTATGACCGGATTTTTATATAAAGGGTGATTCTTCTATCATTAACATTCAATTATGAAGTATTTTTTATACCTCATAAATATGTCATTTATATAATTTTAAATGACCATATATATAAGTAACTAGTTTATTTGTTTTAAATATTTTTCTAAATAAGAAAATATGTAATTAATTATTTTAAAATTTAGTTAAATAATTAATTCTTAATATTATATAAGTGAACACTACGTTACTATTATATTTATTTCAGTATTGTTCCCAAACCTAATTATTACTAGTTGTAACGATTGTGATACATTGTCATCATGTAAATTAGCAAACTTAACTATTCAATATCTAATTAAGTGTTGCTTATTAAATGTTAATAATAAAGAAATTATAAAAAAAACTAAACACGGAACACTTTATCTATAATATGAAAAAATCATAAAATTAAAATTTTATAAGTTCTGAAAATCTGAAAAAATCTAGTAGTTAATCATTCATTGATGAAACATGACATCATCAAACATATCTTTTAAAATATGTATACAAAAATATTAATTAATTAAAAACTATTTAGTTCTGAGAAAATAACTTTTTGCAGGATTTCAAAGATTGAAGAATTTTATAAAAAAATGAAAAAATTATAGATTTTGATAATGATGAAAACATAGGTTTGTGTTTTTTGCCATTATTTAAAGAACTCTCTGGTTGACTTTGATTAGGTAATTTTTTTATATTGGTTCCATCAGATTCTGATAATTTAATTATAACCTCATTTTGATTTTCTGTATCCATCAATATTTCATTTTCAAGTTGTAAACTGGAATCGTTATTCTTCTTAAAATTATCATCATTAAGTAATCTTGAAATAATCTATTTTAAATGATCAAAATTAGTAAAACAATAGATTTTAATCAAACTTAAAATGCAAAGCAAATTGTCAACAGTATATGAAATTAGTTTTTGATAATTTTCATTTAAGTATTGAAGTATTATGGGATTCAATTTTATATAATAATATTTGAACGGGAGTTTTAAATCGTTAATAGAACATAAAAAATATATTTACAAACAATTTATAATTACTATAATTTATTTAAAATCTTTTAAAATATGTATAACAACATTACATGCACGCGAGAACTCATAACAAAATTCTTTAATTAAATTTTTTTCTAACATTAATTTTATTTACATAGAATAATTAATACATAAAATGATCATTACTTAAAAAAATATTCCTAAATGTTTTCGAAGTTTATGAAGTGTATTAAAAATATAAGAATGAAGTATGGAGTCAATAAAGTATTAAGTATACTGACCATGAATTAAGCAATATTATTACTTATATAATTACAGTTTTATTGTTTAATAGAAGGCTGTCCTTTACCATTTCATTAATCACAAGAGAATTACAGTCTGATTCAACCTGTTTACAAAAATTAGTCAAAATTTTTTCTAAATTATTGATTACGCCAATTGGATGATTTTTATTTTGTTGATTGTCAATGTTGAATATTGCTTTTTGAATATTAGATTCTGCGTCCGTAAATAAATTGTGTCTTAGAAGGCATTGTTTAAATAAATAATTTTTAGATAACTCACTGACTTCGTTTAGTGTTTTTATCATATCTGCCATTTCATACTCAACCATAAAATTTCCAATGACGTGAATTTTAAAATTTAATAAAATTTTACTAACGTGTAAGACATTATCTACTTCTTCGGGTTTAAACAAGTGCAACATTTTTGTCATAGATCCAATCATATGTTCAGACTTCCGAAGAGTATTAACAAATTTACTTTTGCATATTTTGTAATACTTCACATCTAATGGTTCGTAATACATACATTCTTTTGCTAATGCATTTGAATAGGTAATAAGTAACCTCATTACTTCAGCGTACTTACAATTAAAGATTTGATATATTTGAAAAATTTTGGTAAATACGTTTTTTTTATTAAACACACCTTCTTCAATATCATTACTCGGTATCACAGAGCTCATGGATATATATTTCTTTGATTGAATATCTTTGGCCATAGGCCCTTCAAATTCTATCCAACCATTAGTACGAACTAGGCAATTTAAAAATTCAATATCTGAACAAAACACAAAACAATTTGTGAACGAAACAAAGAAAAATATGCATAAACTTAATAAAGTTTTTGTGTACATTTTCCAGTGATAACTAAATACAACAATTATGAATACTAAGTATAATTATAATGAAATATGCATAAAACCGAGTAAGATTACAAATATCTATTTAGTCAAATAATATAATGAGTTAAACTCATTTAAATAGTATATAAAATACAACAATGATTATTTTTTAAAACATAAAATACTAAAGATTATTTTTCAAAATTTAATACAAACACTTGAGTAAATAAGTTATATATCAAAAAAATTTCGTTAGGTGAACGCAAACAGGGTGTTTTATTGCTATATTCTCACTAAAATATCTCTTGAAGAATAAACAGCTTCTGCTAAAACAATACTGTCAGAGTACAATATCCAAAACAGGGTATTTTTAAAATACATGTCTGTTATTGTAATAAAATGAGTAATCTAACTATTTGAGATACTTTCCAAAAGACAAGGTTGTTCTTGCATTGATACAGTAATCTATTACGTCGTTTATTGTATAAAAAATTAAATGTATAGATATTTTTAAAGTAAAATTTCATTTAACTTTTTTTATTATAAAAAATAAAACTCCCTAACAAATAAAATGTATTACATGGATGTATCCATGCATACTAATCGTGCATTAACCAAACGATAACTACAATTAATTATTTATAAATAATTACACTGACATGGTAAAGCTTTTACCAATTCTATATTTTCAAATATCTAATTTTTTTTGTTTAGAGAAAAAAAAATGCAACATTTTCAATATTTTACTTTTATATGTATATAAGTAGAATATGATGTGTTTTAATTATAAAACAAATAATAAACAGTTAACTCGAAAAATAACTAGCAAATAGGATAATTTTTAAATATCTACAAAAAACCTTTAGTTACTTTCAACTCTTCAGAAACATAAAATTATTTTAAGAATTTATAAATGATATATAAATAAAAATAAAAAACACATCAACTTATTTTTGAAAATTTAAGGTCCTAACTTATCTATTGATACGAAAGATGAAGAAAATATTCAAATAAATAAACAAAAGAAAAAGAGTAAAATTATTTTGAATATGTAAAAACATATAATTTAAAAAGGTAATTTTTTTGGCTTCGAGGCGAAACTGAGAAAGTATTAATTTTACCATGATGTATTTTTTTTTTCTTTTGTGTCTGTTGCCGCTTTTTTTAAGGTCTCACTGGACTGAATTCTTTCAACGATACGTCAAAAGATCACAAACCGTATCTAGTTGAAGACATTACCCTTAAAAATTGAAAAAAATTCCCTCATTTCATGTATATGGGGAAAATCTCCAAAAAAATTACAATTTTTAAAATCAGTAAATTTTGTCATTTTCTTTCTTAAACTTCTATAACTTTTCCTGAAATTAAAAAATTAACATGATTTTTTTTATAATTAAACCTTAGATATTTTCCTTTCATTTTATATCATTTTTTTAAAAATCTGTAAACCTGATCACAAGAGGCATTCAAAAAAGCAATTTTTGCACACAAGTTAAGCTTTTTCAATTTATAAAGTGGGCGTCCAAAACTTGAATCATATGTATAAAAAGTAGAACTTTTTTAACCTAACTTTTTGAAAATGTTCTAAAAATACTGCGGCCTTTAAACATATGTCAAATTAAAGCTTATTATAAATACTATATGTTCAAAAAAAAAAAAATTGTCCTGACGTCTATTTTTCTATGGAAAATGGACGTTGAATTTAATGAAAAATGTAATTTTTATGTAAAAATCAATGTTTAATATAAAATATTTTAATATTTTAAACTGTAATAAATTTTTGAAAAATGAACGAACCAAAATAATTTTTTTATATAAATACTTAATGTATTTTCTTTTCATTTTATATAAATTTTATGATAATTTGATCCTTTACCTGCCCACAGGAGGGGATTAAAAATAGCAACTTTTTTACATAACTCAACTTAAATTTTAAAAATGTTCCGGAAATACTGCGTCTTTAAAACATATGTCAAATTAAAACTTATGTTACGTACTATAAATTAAAAAAAAGTCCCGACGGCTTATCTTTTTTGTGCAAACGGCAAAAAATGCTATTTATTTTTTTTGTTTATTAAAATATAAGCTTTTTTGAATTTTTGAAAACTCGGAAATTTGTATAAAATGTAGAACTTTTCGAATTTCACTTTTTAATATGTTCCGGGAAATCTGCGTCTTTTAAATATATGTTAAAATAGAGCTTACATTATGTACTAAAAGTTCAAAAACAAAATTTGTACCGACGACCTATTTTCTATGCACAAATGGTAGTTGACGTAAAACAATGATATTTTTGCTTTTCGAATAATTCACCAATTTTTTAAAATTAAACACTATTTACAGATTATCTATGCCTTTCTTATGACATTGATTATAATCACTGTCAGATATCATCTAAACTTGTGTCTACTATGCCATGTTTATACTGTGCCACGACCCTACTGTGCTATCGTTTTTTTTATAATAAAAGAACCCTTGATTGTTATTATTAATTATAATATATTTTTAAAATTTAATAATTTAATTTTTTAATAATTATTAACTTGTTATATACAGTTAATTTTGGAAGTACCTCAACAAAATTAAAAATACTAATTTTTTGAAGTTGAAAAATATATTTTTATTTATATTGTAAAAATAATTGTAATGTATAATTTGATATTTCATATATCGTTCGATATTTAAAATCAACCAAGCTCTAGATTTTATTATAATATAGTTATTTTCTATAGTTAGTATATTTTTAAAAATATATAATTTTCATATATTTTTCTCTTAAGTTATTTAGGAGGCAAGTAAAAAATTAGTATTTGAAAATCATTGGTATTTATAAAATATATTGAAAATTTATTTTATAAAAATAAAGTTTAGGAATTTCTTGTAATTCAATAATTTATATCAAAAGAATCATAATTAGGGTCCGACATTATATATAATTATAAATTTTGTTTAAGGCACTTTGAAAAATTCCAAGTATATTTTTTTTTATTATATTAATTAGATTAATTAAAGTAGGCCTTCACGTATTAAAAAAAAAGAAAATTAATACGTAGACTATACTACGTAAGTTATATTTCATTTTTCTAGATATAATTTGATAGATTTTTTTTTAAATAATGTTACTAATAGTTTGGTCATGCTATCAGGAAAGAGGAATTGGACACTATAATAACAGTTATGGAAATGAATGTTCATGGAAGAAGCGGTAGAGGAAAATCAAAAAAGAGGTAGAAGGATGTGATCGAATGTGATATGAGAACGGCTGATGTATGCGTAGATGATGTTAGATATTGAGTTCAAGTGTAAGTTTAGGATAAGAGTGGCCGACCACAAATTGTTTGGATAAAGATGAGGAAAATGGAGAAAAAGAAGAAGATTATCGTAATAATGTAATTTGATCATTACAAAAAAAATATTATACAATAGTAAATAGAAAAAAATAGTATATAAAATTTGTAAGAATGCTCTAAATATGTGTCAAAATCGTAATTTGTTTAGTTTTGGCATAAGTAGCATACATAAAAAATGTATATTAAATTAAAGCTAATTTATTACTTTTTATACCGACAAAAATGTGTCCAATGTCTTTTGTAACGAAAATAAACATCAAAGTAGAACGATTTATGTGTTAAATTGTAAATTTCAAAAAAATTTTAATATGTTATTAAGCAAAAATGCTTTAAATCTTTTTTAAAAAATTAAAGTAAACTTTATTGTCGTGTTAAAAGAGAGATATAGAAGACTAATTCCTCATAATTTTTTGAAAAATTAAAAAAAAAAGATATATGCTTTAATTTTGTATAATAAAATAAAATATAAAAGGTTGTTGGGTGACCACAATCACCCTTTAAAAAAAAATTTTAAAGCTTTCCTAGTGAACATTTTTACTTTTCAAACTTTTACACTTAAAATTTTAATAGATAGTTAGTATAATTATAGGATTAACTTATTTCTGTAAAAATATCACTTCAATTTTTTCTGTAGTCAGCCGTCTAAATAAAATAATTTTTTTTTTGCATTCAACAAAAAAAAAAACAAATCAGTTACAACAGTGACAAAAACAATAGCAATTATAGCGATAACAATAAAAACAAAACAACAAAGGCAGAAAAAAAAATAATAACAAATATATCAATAACAACAACAACAACAACAACAAAAATTACAAAAACAAATATGAAACGAGTTAAATCGTCAGTATAGCTCCAAACTCGAAGCTGTAACTGTCGCTCTGGTGATCAACTCTACGAGAAGTTAAATATAAATAATATTGTTTATAGCTAAAACATATCTTAATAAATTAACATTTTATTTACTTTTTGAAATAACATATAGTACGATTTTTTCTTCATTTAATTGGTCTGTTTTTTATTACTACAGCCACTAAAAATGTCATTAATCTAATTTTATTATTACAATTTGATTCCTTATTATTATTTAAATAATTTTTGCAGTAATTATATTTAATATTTCAAAAAAAACACATTTTTTGAAATATCGCGAGTGTTCAATGTCATCAGTGTAATATATGTATTTTATAATTACATTGTAATATTTTTGGTTTCAACAATTATAGTTACAAATTACTAGTAGTACTTATATAATGTTATGCATAATAATTCTGTATAATATTATATATAATTATATTATCTAGAATTATTAATAGATTAATAGGTAAAAAATAATTTTACCTAACTAATAATGTGCAAGTTTAAAACATTATTTGCGCCTAAAGTTATGAGAATAGGGTTTATGAATATTCTAGTCAATGTATCTGAAATTTTTTATTGCTATTCTTCAATGTTGTGCCTAATACAATCATTTTATATTTTAAACTAAAGTTCAAAATATAGGTTTTAATAAAAATTGTTATTGTCATTTTACCTTATAGTTGAGAACGATGAAAACGATCGTTAAATTTTGTAACCAAAACCATTGTAAAAGATAAAGGNTGTAAACAAAACCATTGTAAAAGATAAAGGTTCATATGAATCAATAGGTACTAAGTATCTTATTATATAATAAAACATTGAAAAATTAGCCAATGTTGAAAAAACTACTTAACGATGAAGGATTTTCAATTTTTTTTTTTATTAATGAAAGATCTTAACGACTTTACTCTAGGAAAATTATTTGCAAAGATGAAAAAATTGTTTTAGACAACTGTAAGCGTTTAAAAATTTTATCAAAAAAGCCCATTGCCTCCAGGATATTTCAGTATAAATTTTATAAAATTGAATTTAACGGATTTCTTTTTTATTAAGTGTTATAATACGCATTTTATACAAATTTATCTTATTGAAATATTTAATTATTATTAATTATCATCAATATTAATTATAAAGTTTGTTTGCTTTCATAAAAAAAAAAGTTTATTTATTACAATTTATAAATATTTTACGAGATCTGGTGCTTAATTCACTATTGTAATATACAGAGTGGTCTACAATGTTATAACAAATGTAATAACTTTGATCTACTGAATATTTTTAGTCCCTTTTTTAAAAATAATTAATGAAATCCTTGAGTTTGTTTGAATCATATTTTATAATTTCTTTTTTAATTTTTCAAAATTTCAAAATAGTAATGTTTTAAAACTTTTATTATAAACAGTTTTAGGATAAGTTAGATGAATTTTACAGTTATAGTAATAATACGTAATAATCTAAAAAATGCATAAATTAAAAATGTTCAGTACATTAAGATTTGTCATAATATTGTGTGTCAGTCTGTATTTCACTATGGTGATTTAAATACTAGAATTCGTAAAATATTTATTCAATAAATATTATTTATTTACCACTCTATATTTATATTTATCTATAAGCACATATACATCACTAAGTATTTTACAAAGTAAAATGTAGAAAGTATTGATGAAACATATAAATTATTTTTTCTTAAAGAATAACAAGTTGCAAAATTTTAATTTCGAGACATTCCTTATTAATTTATGAAGTTTTAAATACAAGTAAATATTATAAATTATTGTAATACATTATTATTAGGTTGTTTTGAACAACTTTAAGAACATATTTCTTTCACATATTTTTATTGTACTGAATTTTAATAATATACTTGCTATATTATTTAGTTACTAACTTAAAATTCAGTTTTTTAAGTAGAAAAATCTAATGTCGATAAAAATTTGTATGTGAATACAGTTATCGAAATTATATCACCTTTTATAAATATAAATTAGTCACATATTAGGAAATAAACAGTTTAAATACATTTCAATTGTTTATTATTTGCTTATAAAATTTAAAAAATTAGTAAAATAAATAAAATGTATCTTTATGAATTTTCTTTAATACTAAAAATGAATTTAGTTGATACATTTTATGTATTAAATAACAAATAATAAGTTAAAACTTTTGATAGTTAATAGTGATTTCCCTGATATCTTGTACTAGTATTATTACTGATAAATGTTCAAACTAGATATTTTGTTAAAATGTTTTTATTTGATTGCGTTGTGACAGAAATCAAACGGACATGATTATATGTCGCAAAAGATAAAATCGAGTAAAAAAAACAAAAAAAGTAAAACTGAACTCTCATACGTGTGGGTAAAAGAAATACAAGTAAAAAAAAGTGTAATAACGGAAAATCAGCAGTCGTGTCACATTTCCATCGCTCGTAAACTGGCACTGCGGAGGAAAACGGACGAATCGTCGAAGTTGCGCCGAGTGAGTAGCTGATTTAATAAAGAATGAAAAGGCAAGGTTCGGCGACCCGTACGAAGTGATAGGAGCAGCTTTCAGGTTGGCGGGTGAGGAGAAAAAGTGGAAATAAAAAAAAAATTCGGCTATTCAAAAGAAACGACGAGGTAATGTGATTTCACGGTGTGCTGTCATGTTCACACCAAATATTAGGAATTGTGTGCCATAGGGAAACCCAACGGGACATATAATACAGCGCTAGAGTGTAGCTGGGGGTAGGGCGAGGAAGGTAAGAGCGAGAAACAGAGTGACGGAGATCGGATGATGAGGAGCGGCGACGAGGGTGGAAATTGGCTTGTCAATAAACATGACACCAAGTGTGGACGAAGTGAAAATATGCGGGGAAAGAACGGAAGAGGAGTTCAGCCTCCGTCGTTTTATACCATATTATTATTACTGTGTATACGGATAATATAATATAGGTCTCGCCCTCGCTCTTTGGAAAATAACTGAATGCACCGGGCACCCGACTTGCGTTTTGTTGCAATTAACTCTCTCATTCGACTGTGCGCCTACACTAGAAAATTATAAATGATCAGCGACTATTGTTGCTGAACGTCAGTCGTACGCTGTTCAGTTTCAACGCAAATTCTTTGATTGATTCGTTTTGTAATTAAAAACGCTATGTTTCTGTTCCGAGAGAGGTCTCACACGTCAAACTCGTAACAAATAACGTACAAAACTCGCTCATTTTAGTCGTCATCGTTTTCTGAGGCTTTTGCTTCGAGGGAAGCAATTAGCTTGTACTGTTTGTAAATCGCCTGACGAACATTAATAACAATTTTCAAGGATTTCAAATATTTACTTAACAATTTGCGTCATTTATGATACACCATCTGCACAGCACGTACGTTATATTTGTTGCCTATACTGCACGCCCGGCAAACTTTATATGAATTTTCATTAATATTCAAATAAAAAAAATCTACGCGAATCAGAAATATTCCATTCCGATCACTAATTGTCAGCAAAACTTATTCAGTGGGTCTTAACTATATATATATATATATATAAAAATTTGTGTAAATAAATCGTGTATACACTTGTTTTTTTAATAGTGTCAACAAGGTTCGTAAACGAAGTCTAGTCCGCATTTTAACGACCCCCGCAGTTTGTTAATGTTTTCGTATAATGCCATACACAATTATTACCCGGCTACTCGTTTACAATGTTATTACCATGCACTGCGTAACGCTGAAACCGATTTCCCAGATTATTACATTAAATATACGAGTGCTGTTGTCATTTTAAAACGAGCCCCGAAAATCATACACATATATTAACATAATAGTTGTCAACCAAACCGGTGCATCAATAATTACAGCCCTCCGGAGAATTGTCGGTAAATAAAGGGTAAGTGGACGAAACGGGGAAAAAATGAAGCGCTTCGAATGGTATTTACACGATTAACTATCACAGTTTCGGTGTGTTTAGCCCAAGTTCATAGTTGTATTATACACTTTTAACAGGCAGAGGGTGAAAAAAAAACCTCTTTATAATTTGTCACGGGTAATAAGCGCGATTTAATTTATTCTTGTATTTTTCTGTGTCACGTAGTGTGTACTTGGTATAACACTCATGTAATCGTTGTCTGCTACGTCGTCGGGCTCATAACGAAAAACTAAAAAGAAAAAAAAATTCCGCTACATTGAGCTTTCCTTCAAATCGCGCACATAATGTATGTTAATGACAAGCCACTTGTATTTTCCGAAACATTTGTTCCTGTCGTTCGGGCTCTCCGTTCATCTTATGTATACATTAATATACGCAATGCGGCAGTTTGATGGTCGGTTGGTTTTATGGTCGTGTTTTCTGATCTTCCGTGGCCGAGGGTATCGGCCCAGAGTTTTCCAATTGTGGATATTATAAAAAAAAAAAATGCCAACTTACAACGGAAAATTACATAAGGGGTTGAATGCATAGCACGGGCACCGGAGCGTGACATGTATTTGTATAAAAGTACAGCATACGGTGGTGAAGAAGAGCACGTCGTGAAGCAATTTTCTGTTTTCAAGTTATTTTGTCGTTGGAACCGCCAAGCGAACTGTTTGGCCAAGGACCGAGAATAATTTATGGCGAGGGTCGTGAAAAATGAATCATAATAATATAATGTATTGCAATAGATAAACGGTACGGAAACGATGGTAGCATTTCGTTTAAATCCGAAATTCCCGGACACATAGTAAACCCATTCTATACACGTGCACAATGCCATCGTGCAAATTTAATGAGCTTTCAATTAGGGCGATGCTGTGCAATATGTGCACGGACCATTTTATCGATCGATTATAGTTTAGACATTACACGTACAATTCCTGTCGACAATCTCATAAGTATTTGCTATTCAATGTTTGTTGTGTGAAAATAATAAGATCTATTTCGTTTAAAATGTATAAATGAGGCCATACACGTGGGTTCGTAAGACCGTTGGGCGTAATACTTAGAGAAAAGGGTTTTCTATAAGTACAATATTAATATGCGAGTCAAACAACAACTTATCTGAGAAAAAAATATTTACTCTTGTACAGTTACTATGCTGAAAATATTTACGATAAACTAACTAAAATGTAAGCTGAGCATATTTTGTGGCTATTTTTTATATAAATTTTATTAGTCTAAATAAATTATATTCAAACGCAAAAGTGGACAAAGGTTCTTGATCTCTTCAAAAGTTACCGTAACCCTCAGAAATTAAAACAAAAGTACATGTACTTATATAAAAATAATAATAAGAGTAGGAGAAAAATAAATTAACCTACACCCAAATTTTTTTATAAATTTCCGACAATTATTATTTAATTATGATATTATCATTATTATTTTAGGTGGGTATACAAATACCCTCGTTTCATTAGTTTATTCAACAGCGAACAAAAAGTAAGCATTGGATATTGTAAGTTTATATTACTTTGTTCATATAGTTTTCAAATACTAAAATATAATTTTAAAATGTATATAGCAAATATATACGAGTTATTTATAACCCTAAAAGTTAATAAATAATGATTATACATCAGATCTTGTTAAACTATTTTATTCTGCGAAAAAAATTATAAATGATTTTACCATATCATTTATTTAAAATGCATTTAATTTTAGAATTAAAAATAATTTTTACAAAAAATGTTGATTTTATTAAAATGTTGAGTTTTTTATACTTTTTTTTTTTATTGTTAACAGAAATCATTTCAATATCTAGTTACGCTCGAACATAAAGGTTAAATTTTTTAAATCCTTATAAAATTCCATATTAGTGAAAAAAAAATGTATAATTTTAGGTTTAAGCAACAAAAAGTTAGAAGGAAAAATTTAGCTTTGATATTTGTAAAATTACCGTCAAAATAAACTTTGAAGCTCATTTATAGCCTATTTAAACTTGAGATATTGATCGCACTTTTTAAATGGCCTCTTAAATATAATCTATTGAAGTTATAAATGTAGTGTTTTGAAATATGTATTTTTTATCATTTAATAAAATAATTGCATGTTTTTCACTAATTAGCGATTATCTCAAAAACTTCAATCTGAAAATTCTAAGACCAGAAAAAGTGACGCAATTCCATTCAGAATTATTATAATATTTTTGCCGCAGAAAAGTGTTGTGCAATGTTATACAAAAGCAAAAAAGTGCGTTTAGGTTGTATCAGAAAAAAATCTCATCGATTTAACTTGCCGCCACATAGTTTTACTAAGACTAAGTGACACACAAAAAAAATCAAAGTTATTATCAAGTAATACTGTCAACATAAAATGTGATGAGCATTTTGTCCACATGAGGCGGCGCCGGCGGCACTTTTGAATATCAAACGGCTAAAACTGAGGCGAAGAAGGGAAACTATTGCGCACGGAGGAAAAAACAGATTGTTTTTAATTAAACGCGTTTTAATATATTTTTATTATTCATATTAGTTGGGCGACGTTACCGACTGGGGTTGACATGTTTATTCGGTCATCAGTTTTGTCGGTGACTTCACGCTGAGCCGTAATAATCGTCCAACCATTACCTACATGTATACGCGCGCCCATTACCCGGGTGCGCGTATAGCGACATTCTCTTTATTTTTTATTTTATACTTACTTCATGTTATTATTATTATTATTATTATTACATGCGTATTGGTAGCGGCTTCGGAGTGCCTACACATAAACGACTGGCATTACGGTTCGGGTCTTTACCGCCGCCAAATGGCCAATTTGTATTATTATTCCTCTACATTTTATTTTCTCTACTCGGCCGTATGATTCGTTAAGGATTCTCTTTACTCGGCTCGTTTACACAACACCGCGGTGTATTTTCGTGGCACTACAAAATACAAAATGCAATATTGACGGCCGTATCGTAAATTGACGATTTTTGTCACCCCGCGACGACTACTACGGTGGCCCGACAACATGTTTCGTTGTTCTCGTGTAATGAAATGCTTTCTTTATTACTAAACGACGACACAAAAAACAGTTGATGACGCCGTTTGACGACCGCCGCCGCCGCCAAAACGTTAAACCACGAAAACATACCCACAACAAACGTACATTTATCTGAAATCTAACTCGAGTTTCTATTGTAATTCAAATTTCAAGTACTGACTACTATGATTTTTACTATAATAAACTGGTGCGTTCATGTCAGTATATATGCACATTTTTCAAATCGTTTAATTTTTTTTTATAACAATTTTATATTCGCTTTATTACGCGCATACAGTCGTTTTTTACATTTTATATAATAACGAAAAATATTATATTTCGCACTGCAAAGAATCCATTGCTTAAGGGCGTTTGATTTAAATTTACATTTATATGGTTTTACGGCATTTTAAACACACACAATATTTGGAAAAAAAATATTAAATTCAAAACTAAATATTTTACAGTGTATTTCCGTATGAACTCTAAAATTAGTGACTTTTATAGATAACATCAAGTTGCGCTTAAAAATTAAATATCACGAGAAGAATTATATTGGGAAAAAATGATCAGATACTTGAATAATAAAAATTACTCTTTTTTTTTTTCATAAAAATTTACTTTGAAATATGTAAGTAATTTTTCAAAAGGATAAAAAATTTTTAATTCTTAGTAGTGTTAATTTTTATAATATTAGATAAGAACAAAATTCTACTTTAAAGATGATATTTTATTTTTACAAATACTTGCATTTAGTAATAAACCGAGAGAATACGCTAGAGATAATACATTTGGTAATGGGAGTTTTCTTAAGAATATTATTCTGTAGATTATTATGTGAAAATAAATTCTTTAAAAAAAAAAAATTTATAAAACTACATTATTTTTTAATGAATATTTAATCAGACTTGAAAATTATTTTAAGTAATGAACATTTTTTGAAAATTTATGATGGAAAATCATCTTTTACTTGGTTGGGTAGTCACATTATAATAGAAATAATAACTATTAAAAACAAATTATTGAAAGTTTTGTCAATTTTATTAAATTTGGTGGTGAATTTTTTTTTTTAATTTCTTTTACTGTATCGTGTATTTATTCTAACAAACACTATATCCTCCAAAGATACGCAACGTGATTTCTAACATATTTTTGTCTTCTATGCCTGTGGCACACAGAATTTGATGAAAACTTGTAATGGTAAGGTGAAAAATAAGGAGAAAATAATACAAGGTTTTCACGTAATGCTACCGGTAATGATGACTAGGTGGTGATGGTGGGGTTGAGATCGTAGTGTTCGGTCAACCGTGATCTGGTGTCTGTGGTTAATTCGCCGTGAACGCCGCCTTCGTCAGAGCAAATACTGTCCTACACCTCCTGTAATGTCACCATGGATATTTGTCGACAGAAGGTGGTCGGAAAAGCCTCTTCGCTCTATGACAATGTATATAAGGAAATACCTGTCGACAGGTGAAAGAGTCAGTGACAACGGAGGGTAAATTGATTTTCCGTTTCGAAGCAAAGTGGAATTTCCTCGCATACCCTTACCAGTAAATAGCCTCGTTCAGCAGATCCTCAAAAAATGCTTATTTACGAGTATTGCCGGTATAGTATCACACACGATTTTAATAATAAAATAGGCGTTGAGGTGCAAGAATACGATTGGGAAATACCGTCACATAAACACAACGGTGTATTACTCATGTTCAGCTTTCCAGGTGGACAAATACTATTGCAAACACATAAAGAATTAAACGTTTACCATGGTATGCGTCGATCGCAGTTGACAAATTGCCTTTTTTTTTTGTACGGGCAAGTGCCATGGTCTATACATACACATAGTCGTTGCAGTCATGTGTCCGCCAAACTTATTGTCATATTATTGTACATGCTTGAGTATAATAACATTTACATTTGGTGTCAATCGGCAATCGTTTGTTGTTCGTTATTCAATAGAAGTCTTGATACAGACTTCTATTGGGAATGTTTATATTATTTTGTACCCTGTAAATCGTATCCGCTACTCTTTCATGGTGTTAACGAATCAATATTGTTGTATNGTATCAAAATTCATTGGGAATGTTTATATTATTTTGTACCCTGTAAATCGTATCCGCTACTCTTTCATGGTGTTAACGAATCAATATTGTTGTATTATTATTAACGTTTTCACGCAAAATTCCAAAGAATCCGCCCACTGCACATTATCTGGATACAATGCGAATTTCACTGCAGCTACCACATCACACTATGACACAATGGATCCCATAGAGCATCGTTAAATAAGTAGCGTCCGAACAGGGTCGATGATAAATATTTAAATCAATAAATATATGTTATAACATATTTGTACGTGGAATAGTTCAATATAACCATTATTACGTTAAATAATACCTTGTATGGGTGTTCAGTAAGTAAGGAAACGGGTTTCTCATTGTTTGCAACAATTGACCCATTACCGTATTTACTGAACACCCTATAAAAAGTATTATCTACTTATTATTTTTATGCATATATATGAAACGAGATACACTATGATTTACTAATTTTCATATTAGTTTATATAGTCAAATTAGTAAATCGCGGTGTCCCACTCTGTATAACAATAACATTATATTTTACGAACAATTTTTAGTGTCCTACAACTTGTACACTAAATGGAAAAATCAAAACATATTGTTTATGTAGTAAACAGGTAACATATGAAATCTCAAGTGTTGCATAAATAACTTTTTAAAACGTTAAATAAAGACATGATAAAGTATATCATTAACAGTGATTGATAACACCATAGTCAGGGAAAATGGTTGGTAGCTAGCAACCATCAATTATAGATAATAGATAATATTTATATCTATAAACTTGGAGTGCTAATAACTAGTGTTTACAAAATATATTCTATTTTGTTAAAAACTTATTAAGTTTTTAAGAAATTTTTTTTTTATAATTGTCGTCGATTCATCGTTGTTTTTTAACAGTGTTCAGGAATATATTTCTATTATTAATTACAATTTTAATATATCAAAGTTGTAACGCAAATAACTAATGTTGATCTACTAAATTGAAAATACGCAAAATATATATAATAATTTCGCATTTGCAAATGTCTTTTTTTTTTTTTGTTTGGAAGTGAATTTAGGAAAATATGCAAAGTATATATTAAAAAGCTGTTAAAAATCAAATATTTTTGTTAAATGTTGTTTGTTGCACGATGAACACAGTAAAACTTATGATTGTATTCTTTATGTTATTTAACCAAGAGAATCTTTAGATTTTTATAAAACTAAGTAAAACATCCACTTTTATTTTTTATAATTAACACATTTTCACAACTATGATTAAATTCCCGATAAAAAAAAAATTATAATTATTCTTATTTTTTTGACAGTATCTCTTTTGAAAAATTTAACATTTTATCTTATTGAAATTACAACTATGATAATGAGTTTTTCGTTATAGAATTGTTTTGCAAACGGATAATTTATATCTTCTATTTTGCAGGTAATTCGGTTTGCGGAAGTACCCAGAGAGAAAATGTAACGACAGAAATGTTTTCTGTGTATTTTCATTTGAATGCGTTGGCAACCGGAAGCGTTTTAACGGCGAGTGGCTGCCTTATTTTGTTACAACCGACGCTGAAAATGGGCAGAGGGATAGGCAAAAGGATTGAGTTGCAAGAGGCTACGACTTTGGAGAGTTTGTCAGTCGAAATTAGGGCTTCGACGGATTAAAACGCACACGGAAAGGAAACGCCGAGGTAAGAGAAAGTGTGCGCTAAGTACACGGCGACGAAATGTTTAAAGACACTTAAGCTCGACGAATTGCGTATAAATATTCATAGCAGGAGATGCGATAGGTATACATAAGTAGAAGAAAGAGACAAAAGCCTGGCGAAAGGATTAGAACTCATCAACATTTTCGTCGTTAGCTCTCATTTTCCCTGCTGTACACCCGTTGTGTTTTAATCGTTCAAGCCCCTGTGCAATGATTGATAAATCGTAAGCCGCACCTAACCCTTTTCATTATACACAGCGACATTTTAACGGAAAAACCCAAGTATATATGTTTAATATTGAGGTGTTTACGGTGGGGAGAAATAATCATTATCGTTTGCAAGTCTAAACTACGCGTCGACAAAAAAAATAAAGGATTTTGTTGAAGAAACATCAGAAAAGATTGTTAAATTTTTTTTCTAGACACCCTCTTCGCACGGAAAAACAAGAGAAAAAAACGTTTAACCCTACCGGCTACTGATAATTTATACAGATCTCTTGGTTTATAAAGGGAAAAACAAAATCCCAACATTAATCAACACGGTCGAATGGGTGAACATAAAACGCAAACACAAGCAATTGGAAAATGCAACTAACCTAACCGATTACACGTGCCATTTCTTTTTAACTACCATATTAAAAAATATATGTTTTATTTTAAGAAATTCAATAAAGTTCCAGTATAGTCTGAAATTATAATTTTTAATACAAATTTCTTTTTTCATACAGAGCAATATTTAAAGTTAGCCTAATTTAATTAGGCTATGAAAGAAAATGTGATTGTTAAAAGTTAATTTTTTTTTTTTGCTCATTACTAAAAAAAAATTCTCAAAATGATAGAATCAGGTAACACAGAGAAAAATATCTAAATATTTTTAATTTAGAACGTTATTAATGTCAATAATTGAAATTAATATCAAACAATTATTGTTTGTTATTAATACTTAAATTATTTTTTTACAAATTAGAAATCTCGTTTTAACTATTTTTGAACTAATTTATACATCTGAACAAATATTTTTAATAAGATATGAACAGATTTTATGCATGTAAAAAGTTTATATCATTTGATTAACCAAAATTCTCACAAAGAATACAAAATATATCTTAATTATTAACTGAACAATTAAGTACAAATTATATAAAACATAAATACTCATTTTATTTGTAACCTTCTAATATAATTTCATAGTTAAAAGTTAGAAATATAACAATTCTAATAAAATTCAAAATAAAAATAAATATTTTATGTCACTATTTGATACACGTAATTTTTATTTTTACATTATTGTTAGTTTAAAAAGATTAAAACAATAAGATAAATAAGTTTTAAAATAATTATTTTGACGTTGTAAGATGTCAAAGGAAATGTGTTAATTGAACATATTACTTATATTTTCACAATTATTAAAACATTCTCTCAATAAATACAGAATTTAAAATAAACAATGTATTTAAAAAAACAACTTAAAAAAATTTGTTAATAGAGACAACTGTGTCAATTGTACATGAGTTTTAAATGTGGTACATTCATACACTCATAAGTGGATTACTTAGAATTAATTGAACCTGCCAAATCAGGTATGTAGCTATAAAAAAAAAAAAAAATCGAAAAGTTGTATTAATATTTTAAATTTGTACCATATATATTTTAAAAAAAGTAATAATCTACACATTACACAAAATTGCATTGCATTTTGTTTTTATTGTGCAATGATGTTTAATTAAAAATAGAATTTTTAACAAAATTTATGTAGTTGTTTTTTTTTTTAGTCTATTTTTAATTTAAATGAGGTATCAGTGTGGAATCCTCATGAAACAAGACCAAGAGGACTTCTACGACAACGATAAAGAGACCGATTTAGGGAGAATCTTATGATGATAGACGTTAGAAATGGAGAAGTACTGGCAATGTATAGAGAAGCGTAGAAAGTCATTGTGGAAGCGGGGATGGGTATTCAAGACCTTAATTAAGCTTTTATAATATATATATTTTATATTATTTTATACTTTATATACTGACTTTATCATAGCACTGCAACAAGTTAATGCGATATGAAATACTATTGATCAACAATGTGCCTTTTGAAGTATCTTTTAAACTTATACAGACATAAGCCATATATATTTAATTTATACATTTTTTCTAGGGAGATTTACTTTGAGGCAAGGAAATATTCTCAAAAAACTGTATAAATTATTATTAGCTCATTAATTTAGTTAAAATATATTTCTAAGTTTAATATTTTTTGAATTGATGATATTAATTACAATTTGTATTTGTTAGGATCATTAGGTTTGTTAACTGCATATCTGATAACATTGAAACTCCATACGGTAATTAAAATATCCAAGTGTTTTTTGTCAATATTTTTATTGTGTTGCTTAAATAATTTGCGTATATCAGTTAATTGTACGTGTTCTTTATCTAATTTATTAAATGCATTCAACAAAATACTATTTAAGAATTGATCTGATTTTGTTTTGGACATTATTTTACGGGCTAATTTATAAACGTGATCTTTATGAATAAATAAACATTTTTCGTCTGAAAATAAATTGTTAATAGTTTTACAACTTTAAAAAAAATTTATAGTAGATTAATACAATACCTGTAGTATTGCAATATGAAATATTTGCTATAACAGAAATAAATTATAATTTAATGTTTTGAATATTGAATGAAATTTGTGGTATATGTACAATAATAATAATTTAGTCGATTTTTTAATTACCCCTGCCTAATTTGCGTGCAATTTCATTCAATTGACTTGATGTCAGATTATCGTAAGTTAGTAGTTCTCTGATATTGTCTAAGGTCGCATTAGTTAATTTTGCCTAAAAGTGATAATTGAAATAAAATTCGTTAAATTTCAATGGTTTTTCTTATTTAACTAAAAAAAATTGTTTTTTTTTCAGAATAACAATATTGTAATAAAAAAAAATTGATTTTGCCAAAATGCTATATCAATATTTAAAATTGGATAATTTTGACAGTCATCATTAAAAATTAGTAATTGGTGAAGAACACTATGATTATTATTACTTAACTTTATTAAAAAATTTTCTTTTATTAAAATGTATAAATCTAGATTAACATTTATTTCAATTAGTATATTAGTTTATTGAACGCGAAAAAAATTCATACCTTAAAATCTTTATCAGATATACTAGTTGGCTTTAGTGAATCGACAAATGAAATTAGAAAAATCAAATATGCTTTAATTATAATTTTGAGTTGCATTTTATATTTTCGTACAAAAATGTATTTTTTTTTTATTCTAAGTACAAGATAATATTTAAAATTAACAAGTGTATTAAGTTATATGTTAAAAAAAAAATAGAAATACTATTAAAAATATTTTAATAATTTTTCATTACTTAAATACATTTATTTTAATGAAAATACAAAAATTATGTATATTTTTTTAATAAAGTGTATTATATCAAGTGTCACCTACACGTAATGATTCATTATCATAAATCACTTATTTAATTGAAAAATATAAATAATATTGATAGTTTTTTTAATCTATCGATAGCAAATTTTGAAATATTAACATTTTTAAATATAGAGTAGAGGAAAAGCGCAGCAGAGTAATACGTAATGATAAAAATAATATAAACCACACCTCCCCACTTTGAAATAGCAGTAATTTCCGAAATTATGGATTAAAAGTTGTTATCGACCAGTCATTTTTTTTTACAATTTTCTATTATTGAAGTTAGTTAAATATATATGTGCTATTTAAAAGTATAAAATTAATTTTCTTATAATGTGTACGGGTTAAATATAGATAACATTTTATAATTGAAAAAAGTATGAAACTAAAAGAAAAATATATACATATAATTTTGTTACTATTTGTTGATTAACTAAGCGGTTCATAAAAGAATCACACTGTAGAATTCAAGGAAGGTATAAAAATGTTGATAACGTTGTAATTTTTTAAAGGCGAAAAATTAATAAAAATACCTAAAATAAATATTGGCTGATATTTATTTAACGTCTAATTTTCAAATTAATTTTAGAACTACGCTATCTTACGATTCCGAGGTAATATTTTTTATTTTCGGAGACACTAAAAATGATGTCATCACAAAGTCGAAATCTCCTTTAAATTTTATTTTAAATAATTAAAGACTATAAATAAAACCGTTTGAAGTATGAAATAGTTGATTGCGGAGGTAAATTATTTAAGTATCGAGTATAGATAATATTTACCGGATATACAGGGTGACTATGGCTCGTGAGGCATAGTTAATCAATCCACTCTATTTATCAAGATTGTTATGTAAAACTATTCATTGGTAATGAAATATTATTCGCTCAGGGTGTCGGTATGTGTTTAGCGCTGATGACGGTAACATTACGTATAGGAGATATTTTGTGGCTTTTCTAGTTATGTATTTTTTTAAATATTTTGTTTAATTTTTGAACTTCCAAAATGGCCGTAACGCAATAGTGCGGATCGTTCAGTAACAATGCCCTGCCTGTACTCGCCGTGTACTGTTACTATTATTACTATTACTATAACGACACGTCCAGAAGGTGCTCGACCCTATTGCGTGAAACTGTTTCACACATGTTACCAGCGCTTTAATGCGGCGCGGGGGCGGTTCGCCATGGGAGATAGCAGCGACTGCTGCTGTGGCGTTATATTGAATTAGACGCTTTGGTGTGTGCAAGTATAGGGTACACTATACAGACCGACCCGGGATAGAATCTAATTTGCTCAGACCCGGTCGACGAAGGCGGCACAGCGTCATTTGTTCGAGTTAGGGTGGACTGTACCATACACACGTACACAGCACTCTATTATCTCGGGCGCGACCCATCATGTAGTACACCTCTCGTGTTCCGTTAATTAATTACTACAAACCTATGTAAAAAGTGTATAGCACGAAAATACACGATTAAATGTGTCCGTTTTATTTAACGTTCCATGCGTAATTTGAGCATCTAGGATAAAAAATGACGAATCAAACTCTGACGCTGTGTGCAAGCTATTTAACGACTACCCCTAAAACAGTATAATTTAATATTGGAATACTCCAGTTGTACACTCGGTCGTGTACAGAAGCGCTTTTTACGCGTTTCACAATAGCGTTGAGAAAAAGTCAGCGTAATCGTTTTATCGACACCATCGTTTATTTGAATAAGAATAAATTACATGTATGGTTGAATTTGTCAAAAAAAGGCTGACAAAATGTCGTTTGCGTTCAGCTATTAATATTTCTGGACCGAGTGTTATTGGCGACCGATAGTCGAGAAAACACTTTTCTAAAACAAATGACTTGGTCTGCCGGAATTCCGTAGGGGTCGGCAGCATTGCTGTTTGACAAATGTGGTACGCTTACATTCCTAAATCGTTGGCAAAATCTCGTGTACTGTGTTCGTGTATACACCACCGAACATGCGGTGCGTGTAAAATATCGTCGCCGTCCGGATTCGACGGACTAAAAAAACAAATTAAACGACACCACCGCCGCCGGTTTAAAAAAATTTATAGCCATTTTATAGGTTTGCAATCACTAAACGCACGCTATTGGACAGGTGGTCGGCTAATGCTAATGACGTTATGTAAACATGAGTTTCAAACCTTTATGTTTTATCGGTTATATTTTAGCTTCGATATGTTATGGAAAACAAAAACTATTCTATTTGCATAATATCTTTACATATTAAGTGTCGCGTTTTCAGAATCCAAGCGTATTACAAAAAAAATGGACAATATTTGTAATGTAAATTATTTTAATTCTTACGTTCAAATATTCATCAGTAATAGCTGACATATATTATTGTAAGTATTAAGACACCTATAATAACGAGTAAACGCATTTATTTTATTTTCTCAACGCAACATGTCAAAAACTTTACTTAAATACATGTGTTTTGAACTAAGTGGATAATCGGAAATTATATAGAGAACATCTGCTCAATATGACACAGTAGGGTAATATAACATATTAGTGTTTTCGATAAAATTTAATATAATTATCAAACAAAAATTCACAAGAAACATGATTTATAACCTCCTATTTAAAATTCGATTCGGTTACCGTATGTTTAAATCTTATCATAGAATTCGATACCAAAAACTTGTTTTACGCGTTATCAAATTTTTTGTACATCAATTTTAAAATAGCAAACTCTATATTTTATAAATAATAAATAATTTCATTACCTAATAATATACTTGAAAGGCCATCAGAGTCGCAATAAAAATTGCATACAACTTTCGGTATTACACTTTTGTGTACATGTATACCGATTAAAACTCTAACCATATAACTTGACAATAGTCAGACTACTCTTCTTAACTCGATATTGGATACATTATAAGCACTAACAAACTTCTCTATGGGAATATTAAACTAATGTCTATTGAAAATATCAAAAATCTGTTAAGTATCAGTTTTTGCATTGTCTACATGTCCGAGTATACTATTACAAATTTTCACTTTTTTCGTGGAACTTTTTCCACGTACATAAAATACATGATCAAATATATCTTGGCACAGTTAGTTTAATTTAATTAGATTCATTTTTTTCTTTAAGAATGTGAAGCTTAAATTTATTTTAACAAGATTTTACCGTTTGAATGAATTAAAAAAAATTTTGACTCTATAAGGTGTTATATTATACACTACTACTCAGATTATATTGAATAATATTAGTTAAAAATTGTTCTTATTAAAACAGTATTAAATTACCAGTATATGGTGCTAAACTAGGTCTTCAAGATCAATTAGATAGTGATTCTATGATTTTTATAGTTAATTATTTTTTATCGATTTTTAATTTTTATTTATTTAACTATTATTTCAACTATTATTATTTTGTATTATCTAATGGTAATAACCCCTCGTTAAAATTATTTTGCCATTTTATTTAATAATTAATGATTATCTTATATTTATATAAATGTTTGATTAAAAAGCACCATAGGTATTTAAAAAATTATACTTTAAAATAGTGAAAATTTAGGCAGTCTTTAATATCAACTCAATGTTTTGAAATGGGTATAATATTACTTAAGTTTTCTTTACTCGTATTTCCCGTTTTCTTATAAGTTATTACTTTTAAACTTTGGTAAAGTTTATGGCAGAAAGTTTTTAAGTAGTTAAAATGGTGGATTAAACACCAAAACAATAAACTAATATGCTTAAAAATAATAAGGCTACTTGTTTATTATAAGAATACATGGTTTAAATAAAATTTTATAATATTTTAGCAATTACTAATAAGGTTCATAAAAAAAAAATTACCTCAATTTATTTAAAGTTTTGTTGAACTCGATTACTCTTAATTCTAAACAGCCTTGTTAATTTCTGAAACAATGTAGAACGTTAATACACTAATTTAATTGAATATAAACTTTTGTTTAGTAAAATATTTTAAACAGCAAGAAGAACAGAGACAAATGGACTTAAAATGTAAAGGAGATTTCTGAACTTGGCTCTTTGATCAAAGATTGTCACTGCATCTCATTGCTACTATCATCAAGCTGTGGCAAACTTAAGACTCGTTAATGAAGATAAACAGATGTGTAAATAACATTTTGGTACGCTTTGCAGCATACACTAAGTTCCAATAAACTTTTGTATAGTATAAAACTAGATTGTGTAGGAGTCTTAGAAGGGTAAAGTAGAAGATTAAATAGTGTTTTAGCTATATGTCAACGCACAAAACGTGGTACTGTGTTAGTTGTTAAATACCCTGAAGATATTTTTGGTTAATGGAAAGGTTAGGTTGATGGTAAGAGAAATGGTTGGTTGCAATAGAAAATACCAATGAGCAGAATATCAATACGACATGTTGTTTGTATAATTTCCGTGGTAAACCCTAAATTTAGTTTTGTCTTTAGAAGTATATTGTTATATTAAGTAGACAAATTACTGACAATTCCACTACTGGCAAACCAAAAGTGACACGCTGTGGTTTAATGTTGAGAACGATAAAGTTAAATGACATTGAAATAAAATGCTGTTGAAAACATCTCAATACTGCACAATTATCATTTTACAGTATAATTATATACTTGAGCACTATAGTGTTGACTTGTTAACTCTTATTACGTTTTTATGAAACCATTTGATGTATTTGAAATATTTTTCGAAAATGTACTCAAAAGTTCTTCGTAGCGCTATAATAATAAGCGGAACACGTACAGGACAAATAGGGAGATTTAGAAATGTTATTTGAGAGATATAAGAGAGCATAAGAGAAATAAGATATGGGTGTTATAAAATGGTGTCCGGGGAACCAGATTGGATATATGGTCTGCTGGAGAATGAGAGATCTGCGGTCGACGCCAGCAGCTATTCTATATCCAAGAGTCTTAAATTAATGAACGGCATCAACCCGTACCGGCACCGTTATTTATACGTGTCAAGAGACTTTGCTTGTAGTTCAACGCCTAGTCTAGTGGATTTATGACCACCGGCCGCTGAAAGCTATAAATCTACGTATCCCACGTTCTACGGCTACAGAAGTTCGTTTAAACCCGTTTAAAAATTCGGATGACGTCGTCGCAGTATAATATCTTGGTTGTGACGTACAGATTTGCAGGTTAGGTTGTTTTTGAAAAGAAGACGGCAATCAAATGTACAAAAAGACAAAAAAAGTATAAAAAGAAAAAGATTAACGAACGATAATATTATTAAAACGTTTAAAAATAAACGATAATGTTCTGTCTCTGTCGGTAGTTCTCATTGCTATTCCAAACATAGCGTTCACAGAAGTAGTTTAAAAAGAAACACTTTGGTTATCAGAAGTGAATTTGCAGATTAAAAAGACCGACGAGCGAACAAGATAACTCTGGGTTCCGGTAACAAAGCGGTGAAAAGAAAAGCGCGACGGTGGTGAAGTGAAAGCGAAAAAAAGGCAAGCAACAAAGGTAATTCGACTCCCGACCAGGGGTTAAATAATGATGGGGAAGTTTTTTTTTCACTAAGATTTCCATTCGACCCTCTATCGGTGGTGGTGACAGAGGAAGTTAGAGGTCATTAGCATTCGGAAGTCGAAGAAATAGGGACGAGGAGATGAATTCGATGTAACGATAACCTTGTATTATTTGGTATTAAAGAAAACAATTTTGCACCCCTAAACCGATTTATTGATAAGCGTTGGTTTTAATTTAAACTACACTGGTTAACATTCGATTCCAGGATCCAATTATGTGACTTGGTGGACAAATTATATGCAGTTTACAAGACACATATAATGTGAATCAACCTTAAAATCAATAATTTATTTTTCGACTACATCTAAACTACAACATTTTTTTATGTATTATTGTTTAAATTAACAATTAATTAATATTAAAAATATAAAGGAAAAATTTTTCTAGTGACATGAATTCATATTTTTACATTTAAAACTGTAATACTTAAAACATTTCATTATAATCATCAATAGATAGTTTTAAGGTTTATTAAGGTATTATAAAATTTGGCGAAAATTTTTAACTGTTAAAATTATTATGATTGTGAAATAATTATTTTTCAAAATCATTTTTAAATATATATATCCATACTGTTACCTAAATCAAAAGAATTTTAATATTCAATATTTTTAATAACTTAAATTTTACAAGATTCTTTTAAACTCAATAGTTTAAAAGAAAAAGATAAATGATGTACATATCAATTTAAACAATAACGGAAATTAAACTACTTAGTTATTTCATTTCAATAAATACAAACTAATATTTAGGTACTGGTCAACTCTATTGTAATTTAATGTAAAAATAATAGCCGATAAAAATGAATTAAATTCATTTAAAATGAAATATATTTAATTTTGTGGAAATTTTGTTTTTCACTTTCTGGAAAACGCAATTCAATTTTCACATGGTTAGGCGTGTGTTTACCCTGTTTTCTATGGCAATGGAAGTAGCAGATGTGGCAACAAGTTTGGAAATATTTCCTTATGCATAAACACACGCCCGTAATAAGTGTATTATAAGCATACGGCCGTGATCTCTTTCCGCTTTTGGCTCATCGATTTTACGCTTCGGAACCCTTCAAGTCAAAATAATAAAAAACTCCGCCGCCGTTTAATTGTGAACAGAATGCTGAACTGGGACGATAACGAAAAAAACAAGCCTTCATTATCTTCGGTCACAATAACACGGTAGCGGCGAACCCTGATGAGGGCGCTTAATGAAAAATTCAATAACACCGACTTCCCTTAATATATCCTATAGTCAAGACCAAGGGGAAGCCTCGATGAAATTAATCAGTACCGAAAGAATTTGGTTCAACATTGTGTTGTTGGCTTTTTGTATCGAGGATTTTTGCGCGGGTAGTACAAAATATAAGTAAACCAAAAATTTTAGAAGAAGATTCTGCAAACTTAATAATTTATTTTCTACATTATTCACGAGGGTCACATTGTATAAAGTACAAGAGAACGTGTAGCATATATTTCGTGCGCTGTTGGTCAGTGTGTAGATCTTTTGGATGTACAAAGAACAAAGGTCTCAGCTGGCCGCCGCGAGGGTTTAGGAAAAGGTTAGAATAGTGTACGGTGTAGAGAAAGGGTTACTACACTGTACCAATACAGCCACCGTGTACTTTAGACGAATGTACACACATATATACAAGCCAAGTCCCGTAATCAATAAACAGCTAGCTCGTTGGGGTCGACCCTAGTAACGACGAATGGAAGCTTTGCGTAATGTGTATATGTTTCTTCGGACACAACTCTCGCTTGCTAATTTATTCACTGTTTTCGTCGTCGTAGCTCGTGAAGCTTCTGTGACCCGCATTACTCACATGGCTAACTTTATTCTTGCTGCACAAGCTCCTCCGGTCTGTAGAACTTATATAACACCATATCAGCAAAGAAAAATACTACTTTTGAAAATTTAATGAAACAAAAAATAATGATTTTCAAAATAAGACGTCTATTAGTTATCAATGAAAAGCTCGAATTTCCTACTTTTTTCTAATTTTTTGACAGAATTAGTTAGTAAATACCAACATTTTACACACTAATTTGATTTAAGAATTTTTTTTCTAGATATGGAAGATTTTCACTGAATTTTTAACTATTACAGATTGAGTTTTAATATTTTAATATACATATTTATGAAGTTATAACACAGAGTGTTTTAGATGTAACTGACAGCGCTTATAACTTCTAATACAATTATTATTTTAATGAAAACTTTATTTTTTAATAGCTATTGTTCTCTTAGGCTATGTTTAAAGCATATTTTTGATTATTTATCATTAATTTAATAAATAAATTTATCAAAATAAAAAAATTAATTAATATTTTCAACATTTAAAAATAGTTATTTTTTACAAAAAATATTGATAAAAGTTTTAGTACTTATATTATTAAGTTACAAACATTTTAATACATTGAGTGGGAGGTATGTAGTGTGGATGGAGTACATATAGACCAGTGTACAAGCTATATACTCATTTGTTAAAACATTTGTAACTTAATAATTGCTTATCCTAAAATTGTTATCGATCCATAAAAATTGTTTGTAGGAATATTATTAATTATAATATTAATATTATATTAATAATATATAACATTTATTGTATAAAATAGCTTATTTGACATTTTGAAAAAAAAAATAATTTTTAAAATTTTTGCTCATTAATGATATTTATTAAAAAAATGCTTTGAACATAGTCTAAAAACATAATAATTATAAAAAAATATATATTTCAACGAATTGATAAATGGATTAAAAGTTAAATCAAATGTTAGTTAGACACACCGTATACTTAATTTTTNATTGATAAATGGATTAAAAGTTAAATCAAATGTTAGTTAGACACACCGTATACTTAATTTTTTTGTAAAAGATAAATTTACAGTAAATGGTTATTTATTATTTTTTTTATAATAATGTTGTATTGTTCTATTTAAAAATTTAGTAAAATTTACACATTGATAATAATGCAATATTTTATGCTTAAGTTTTAAACATATTTTGTTTAAATAACTATTGGAATTCTCGTGGAATTGCCATTTATTATTTTGACGTTTCTGTATGCATGAATTTAATTAACTTGCGAGCCTCCAGGTATGGTGACGGTAGTAATGCCCAGATGATATTCAGGAAATTCTCATGAAATTCCACACGTGCCACTTATTTTGAGGAGAGGGTTAGGGGTATTCGCGGTAATGTCGTTATCATGGGTGGCACTTCGCTAGGAGTGTATCACAAACGATGATGACAAGTATAATGAATATAGGAGGATAGAGTGGAGGTGAAATAAACAAATTTCTACCAATGTGTATATTCTCACATTTCCCGGGTGCTTATACATGCATAAACACAATCGCACAATGATACCAGAGCACTGCCACATTATAGAGTGTATTATAGTACATCAACCTATATATATATAGTGTGCACATCAGAAGAGCTTACAATGTTTCTTCACATCGTCAACACCGTCTCTTGGGAACATAATCCGTCTAACGCACACAAGAGTTAATTATTAATTAACAGACGGCTTTTCATATCCTTTTATGGGGTTTCAATGATTAAGATGGGATTATGATTGTATGTAAGAGACAGGTAAACGTATTAACTGTAACAGACTTAATTTTTATTCTACAAGATATTTTTATGTTTCAATAAGAACTACTCATTTTAATTCTTTTTTTTCTTATATTCAGTCATTTACATATAAGTTATACGGACACAAAGATGATGGCAAAGTTGTTGTGCATAAAGTGCTATTCAAATGGGTTTTATATGTGTATTTGTATGTGAAGATTAAGCAGCTGTAGGTTATATCGACCGGACAGAACTTTTATAGAATTTGCCGCTGGGTGGGTTGGACTTTGTCCATATTATACCGTCGACGTCTTTGCTTTTTAGGATTGGGAAAACCAGCAGATGGTCTGCAGTGGATACTAAACTCCTATAAGGGATTATGAATTGATTACTAGGCAGCAGTGTCCGTTTGATAACCACTACTGTGCTCGTCCTCTGGCGGTTGGGTCTACATAGAAGTTTTCCCTACTATAGAGAGCTTGAGGAAGAGTAGTGGTTTAAAGAAAGACAAGCTCGTATAAATGCAGAGAGAGAGAGCACAGCAATCGCATGTTAACGACGTTGAATACAAAACAGTTCCCCTTCTAGTATATATGTGAATGCATACGTCCACCTTTCATCCCCTTTTACACGTCTTTTCAACCTCAATTATGGGTTTGGTCCAGCTGCTTTTGGCTTCTCTGGATGAGATGCGAATAAAACTTTGCCGATGAGGGGAAATTCGTTAAGTCTACCCGTACACCGTTGACCATGAACACGGTACTATATATGTACATATTATACACACGGTCCATCTAATTTGAATTCCAAAGAGCGTTACCTCTATACCATTGGGTCGTTTGCGTACATGCTTAGAACACTTAAAAGTAGAATGCATCATACTACTGTACTGATGTTATCTGATTACCACACTACTGCCACCATTGCTTTCTCTACAGACCTTTTAACAGTCATCGATGCGCTTAAACAGTACAAAGGAAACATTATCATGTGTTATAAAATAACGTTTTAAAACTTTCAAACTTCCACTGCCAAAGTATCTTTTGAATGAATTCTTTAGAATACGACACAACTGTAATTAAAGCTGTATTTTATATATTTAAACAAAACTATATGAAGAATTGTCCTTTAATTGATAAAAAAAGATCAATTTACATTGTTTCAATTGGAACTTCAATATTAAATGTTTGCATCACTCAAAAAAATCTTCACAACTGTCAATTCTAAGGCGTGGTACGTTTCATTGAAATACTCTCATTGAAGAAGTCTTCTTTTGATTTGTGTTAAATGAAAGTTTTTATAAACTTATTTTGCTAAAATTGGTAAAATAAAACTAAAATATTATATTAACTATTTATAATTTTCTTTATTTAAAGAATATTCCTCATACTTGTCATAATTATATTCAAAAAGGGCAAACAAGTTCATTTTAAAAATGTGAATATTAAAAAATAATTACCATGAATAATGGTTTCATAGTGAATCTTGAGATTGACTGATTAGTAATAATAATAATGATGATAATAATAACTTTATTGTTACAATGAGCTTACAAAATTAATATTACAATACAGATTATAAATATAATATACTATGAATACTTATGAATTTATAAGATATACATTGTATGACACTATCGCAAAAGACAGAGCTTATAACTGAATGTAAACAGTTCAATATCAGTTCTTAGTAATAATAAATAATTAATATATTTACTGGGATATAAAAGATGAATGAAGTATAAACTTCGTATTCGTTTCCAATAAAATTCAAAAAATAAAATACATTCAAATATAATACTAGTTATGATAATTTTATAATTACGGTTCAGAGTTATAGTATGTAATTTCGGACAAAATTTTTAAACATATATATGCTGATAGGAATTTTGTTCGAGCCATTTTAAAGGGTTTTATGTTTTTGCAACTTTTCTGTATAATAATATAGAAGCGTAGAAATATTTTTCGTTTAAGGGTGGGATAAACTCCCCTTATCCCTCCTAAACTAAAATCTCGGTAACACACATTATTAAGTTTGCAAGTCAATTAATAAAAAATTGTACTGGCTGATTATGTGTTCGGAATAACTTAACAACATTTATTTATTATTCTAGACCCTATTTTTAATTATTAAAATGTTAAAAACGACTCAATACTAAAAAATAATATCATGGTTTTTGAGCCCATACGTGATTAATTAGATTGGACTTTCACTAATGTTTTAATCGTCTGTATGATGTTCGTAAATTTTCGTAGAATGTTATTACTGAATATGATGTTTCACTAAAGAATATGTGACAGAGCAGTAATCTAATATGTTTAGATTATAAACGATGCTCGTGCTTTTAAAATTTAATTAAAATGAAACCCATTACTCAAAAGTTATGTGACCAGAGTTTCGGGTTTAAAGCAAATAAGTAAAAACAATATTGGAGTTTACTTGTTAAGTGTAAAATACGATTCAACTCTAAGTAAAATAATCACATCGAAAAGCATTGTATATGAAATTTGAAGATCAGCTAATTAAATGAAAATATCTTTTAAATTAATATCAAGTGATTATAAAAGAATATCGATACAAAAATAGATAGTAATTATATATAATGTAGAATCGTTATCCCTGCCACTTTTCTCAAAAAAATTTGTTATCCACTTTATCTACGAAAAGCCATTACGAGAGTTAAAAGCTATAAGTATTATGACACGTCGTAAAAATTACTGTTATGGGGGTAGATGGTAATAACTGTTGCAATTGGCATAAAGTGGCTGACCCTCGTAAAAAACACCTGATGGCCTCTGCTGTAATGTGATGAGAATCAAAAAGAAAACCAATTGGTAGTGTACACAAACAGCAAACATAAAAAACCGAAACAAAAGTAAAATGGGGATAGTAAAAAACTGTTTGTCTTTAGGGATATTAAACTAGGCTGAATCGTTTGTTTTCCTCCTTGCTCCGTTCCGGCACAGTAACCGTGGAAAATAGATTAGATCAAGTGGTCTGTTGTCGTAATGGACTCCAATAACTCACCGCCGTCCCGTGTAGCTCCGGACACTTTGTCTTGGTCCAATCGAATGGCACACCGGAATTCGCCCCTCGGACGCAGCCAATTTCCTGAGTGCTATACGACTCCGGCCGAGCAAACGGTGCGACCCAATAATAGGCTGTGTACACATACACTGGAAGGCGCATTCGGTGAAACTTTGACGTCTCGTACCGGATGTATGTGTTACGGTGTAGTAGTAATATATGGCAAAGCGATTTTGTTGTTTCCAGACAAGTCGCGCGATGAACGAAACGAACGGAAAACGTTAGATGTATTAAAACGACATTTGAATCATGTCCGTTTGTAGGTCAGTTGCCGCAAACAACGTATAATCAAGCGCCGAGGTGGTGCTCCATTAGCAAAATTAGTTTCTTGTTGCAAAAGATCGCCTACTGCCTCCCTGTCTGCATTAAGTCCGCCTGTCCAAACCGAATATAAACACACGCCATTTTGCAGCAGTGTAGCGTAAAACTTAAAAGCTGCTTATTAGGTTATCGGCTTTGCGAGAGTTGGCCCACTCCGCCTTAGCGCACGCCATGGCGTCCAGGGACCCTTTAGGCATCGAGATTTTTCTGCGTAATAATATAACGATGGTGGCGGTGGTGGTGGTGGTGTTGGTGCAAGTAGTGCCAAAATTGTTTCGCCTTTAATGACCGACCCAAACCAATCTCAAAATTAATATCCTTAAAACTTTTCGTGTAATTTTAATAATTGAAGCGCATACCGAAAATGGTGAAATCGCCCTACAATTTTGTAATATTAATGGCCGAGAAGTAGTTCGGTATGCTGTTCAAAAATAACACCGATGTTCAAATAGAACCAATACAAACACGTTTGTAGGTTACCATTAATAAGTTATCGTACTCGTGTGTCTAGCGAAAATGATTGTCCTAAGTTATAAAATGATATTTTATGTCTTGTGTAAATTTCACTTCATTGGGTATGAATATGTGTGATCGATTAAACAGTTTTGATTAAAACTCATTATTGGTATAGAATTTAATGTGATTACCTTTGCAGTCATTGGGATAGTTAAAACCAGTGTATTATACCCAATAATAAAAAAAATTATTAGATTATTTTTAGATTTGAAAATAATATATTTGAATTTTATTAAGTTGTAAGGAAAATAATAATAAAATGTACGAAAAAATGGCGGCGAATGACATGTAAATATTATTTAAATACAATTGACCATTCGAATTTTAGGTGTATTTCTCTTTATGAATAAATGTTATCAAATTGTTATTTATCTCAATCAATGTAAACATGGATGCATTACATTAGTTATTGTAGAGTTTAAATTATTAAATGTTAATGTAATTTTAATAAGATGATAATTATGTAGTGTTTTAACTACTAATAAAACTACTAAATTACTGTATAAAGAATTAAGTAAAATCTATCTAGTAAATGAATGTGATACGATTCGTTAGTGTTCGTCCATTTTATCTCTAAAGGAAAATTATGTTATTAGGTCAAATAACATCAAACGATAATTCTTCTAACATCATTCAATACGGAACAAACGTCTAAAGTGGTTAGTGAAAAGTCTATTTCCTCATTGGGATTACAAAGTAAGTAAATGTATATTTTAATGTTAAGTATAATAGTGAACTATGTATAAACGATAACGTTCTAAATAAATCAATAACGTTCTAAAGTAAAGATATAACGTTCTAAATTAAAAATATAACCACTAAGAAATATTCGAAAGACGATTTTTTTCTTTAATAGGTTAAACAATTTCAACATTTAATTCTATAGGATCCAACCTAAACTTACTTTAAGTTTTTTTTTATTAATAATTAGTTTTATTGCGCTACTGTGTATCATTCGTCTTTTTCATATTCTTCACAGCTAAATATTTCAAATATTTTTCATATGCTGAAAACCCGTAAAGTTTTCTTAATATGAGTATGTTTAAGAAGAAAAACGGTAAATACCATGTAACTATATGACATTTTACATAAAACTATCGTTAACTTTTTGTATAATACATCCTAACTTGGTAGTAAAATTATTTCTTTAGAACATTTTCTAAGTAAACATAATAATTTTTAAAGAAAAAATTATCTTTAACTTCTATTTTTCGTTATGTACGTGTAATGTTAATATTTGAATTAGAGCTTATTTATAAACTTAATACAAATAAACTTTGCCGTACAGCGCATTGACAATAAATTTAAAAATAAGTGTATACTTTTTTATTTAGCGTTAATTTTATTTTTGATACACTATATCGGTAACTAAAATAAAGAAATATATTATTGAACTAATATCGCTTAAAGTTAATTAACATACATAATATATAATTTAAAGGTAATTATTATAATTTTTAATTAAAAAAAAATTAATGATGTTTTTATGGTTTTTCTGAATTTCCAACACCAGTGCAGTTAAAAAAAAAAAAACAAAAAATACACACTGGAGGTTAAGTATTAGATACTTAGTATATTTCTTTTTATCTTATGAGATCATAAAAACAACGAACAAGGCTTTTGTTTTATTTTCCAATGAAACTTTTCTTCGCCCTCCAGATTTGTGCCTGTTGTTTATTTATTTTTTTCTACCGACGTCCCACGGCAATTCACGGATGTCATACAATTAAATATTCCCCTTCACACCTTTCACGTCCGCAAAAAGAAAGTTTGTTTTTTTTTTCTTCATTTACTGTTGAGTGGTGATGATGTTTTTTTTATTCAATTTAATTTGCTTTCTTTTGCAAGCCGTTCTTATGAGGGTGTGAGGTTCGCATCGCCGAATCGCGTAATACTAACATTGTTTAAAAAACTATTTTGATCGTTGAATCTAAGTGCGCGTGTCTATATCTTAACATGGTGACCGTATAATCGCTGTTGATTGTTAATCGATAAATAAAGAACACAAAAACGCCGTAGATTTTTGAATGAATGAATCATTAAATCGGATGAAATCGGTGCGCCTGCTGTGGCGTTGACATTTGGGGCGAAGCGGCTTGACAACAATGACGGACAGCAGTTGAATGTTCCGCTGTTCCTTGCTTGGGTTCAATTTATAAAAAAAAAAAACTTTTTAACGAGCTTCTTTAAAGACACAAAAAAATCATTTCGAAACGACGTCGCGGCAACTCTAACAATTCCTTTTTTTCATTAGATAAACGGCGCAAAAGGAAAAACTGCTTGACACTGTCGTTGACACAGTCACCGTGGCAGTTTTTTTTTTTTTTTCATTTATTATATAAAAAAACTTTTCTGACGAATGCGTCCGGATCGCAGAGCTCTAAACAATTAATAAGGTGCGTATAATCAATGCTGATGATTGTGTTACGGGCCGAGTAGTGTTAATTGAATTTGTTATCTTTTTGTCCTCCAAATGCGTTTTTGCTGATGTTTGGCCACGCCCATGAATCAAAATCAACGTCTGCCTTTGCACGACGTTCGACTAGTGTAAGTACTCCTTCATTATGTGTGCGTATTTACCGAACCATTAATAACAGTATATTGTAAAGGCGGTGTGGCGCTTGTCAATATTTAACGAACTTAATGTTCGCACACACACACACAAGCGCTTCTGTGTGCTCAGAGATAGTACGTACGTTTTCTTCGGAACTCTTAAGTACATCCTCTACTTGTCTGTTGCGTCGTCAATGGGAAACCCACCAGTGCACACACACACACACGTATGCACGCGCAGACGTTTACATACATGTGTTTAAATATGCGTGCACATACGGGACACCGTTGTGTGTTGCTTCAACTCCGATCTCGTGCAAAGCGTACACTGTTCGGAGAGAGACGGGACGGAAACAAGTCAAGTAACCAGAGATAAACGAGACTACGGTACAGAGATCTAATATGAACGCAAAAGTAAACAAGACGGATTCGATTAAACATTTATTGTGTTTGTTCGGAAGCGTAACAGCATAAACCGGCGGCGGCCGTCGTGTTTGCCATGTCGAGTGGTATTGCACGACGGTATGTGTAATAACTAGTAACAACAACTGCAATATTAATATGCTATCGACTGTCCCATCGCACACGTCCCGCAATATCCGCACCGGAAAATAAACAATTTGCTGTACATGTGATCAATGGATCGACTTGAAATCATCATGACCAGATCTACCGCTTATTCATGAACTCATACTGTCCCTCGAGGAAAATTGCAATTTTAAAAGTTCGTTGTTCCTGTCGCAGTGTAACCACATTGGAAATTAACATTATTTTTTTTACGCTCGTAATGTGTTAGCGACGATTATGTTCTAATATCATTTGGCCGCCACAATAACACGTCAGAATGTCATATTGTTTTAAGTTCTCGCGATGACAACATGGTTTTCGAAATACGCAGCTCTTTACTAAAGATGATTTTGCGGCTTTTAAATAGAGAATGATTATTTTAACGTTTGTCACTCCATTCCTTTTTTTTTTTTTTTAATAATAATTATGATAAGAAAAGTATTTTTGGTGTTTTATAATTTCATATATTCAATGATCTATCAATTATTAGATGAACTTTTTTAGTTCATCCTTTATACTTTTAAATCTGTCAACGTAATTTTTTTAAGGTGACACAATTATTTAATTAGCTTATAAAATAAAAAGTAATTAGGAAAATTACTGATCAAAGACAAATTGAGAATCAGTACTTCGAAAGTTATTATTATTTTAAAATATAAGTTGTGAAATGCTAAATGACTATTTTTATCATCAAACATATCTATCTCCTCCTGCCTAGCTATAAAAATGTTAATAACTTTCTAAATACTGTTTCAAAAGTAGTTGTCGACCAGTAGTTTTGTTGATTAGATCGTTTTCTGTTTTATAAGCCAATTAAAAACGTATATTGTCATTTCAACACTCTTATAAGATGCGAGTAAAAAAAAAAAAAATTTACAAACTGACAAAGCGAAAAATATATGAAGTTACAAATTACCAAAAATAATTTTCAATTATTATTTAAAAGAAATTGAGTGCTGTTTAATTACTATATAGCTATGACAAAAACATATACAACTTATTTGTGTATATACACATTATAATATAAGTTTTACAGAATGGAACAGATCTAACTGAAAACTCCTATAACAATTTTTTCTATAACTCCTATTTAAATTTATTTATTTGTACATAATTTATACATTCTTAGTTCATTTTATAATCATATTTTTATTATTCGCTTTAAACAATAAAAAAATTAATTTATTGTTTTTATTTTAAAATAACTAATTTTTCGAGAAAAAAAAATGCTCACAAAATAATTGATTTGTCGATAACACTTTTAGTACGAGCAATTATTGAATGACAAGCAGTTTAATACATTTAATATTATTGGAGTGTGCTTAATATCAGTATGACTTGAGATACCCACTAAATGGTTGCAACTCAATAAGTATTTGTCATAAAATTGTTGTCGACCCATTACAATTTTTCTAAGAAAAGGGTTAAAAACTGACTATTAAAAATTAAAACATTTCTTTTAATTTATTTCTATTATTAAAATGATCACGCTTAAAAAATATCGGAATTTTCACAAGTGAAATACTTTAAAGCGTACAATGTAATGGAAATTTTTTTTTAGGAATAGCGATAGCAATTCTATATTAGTGTAAGATTTGTCGATACTTATACAAAATTTTTACTAGTTGTGTGTATTATAAAAGTCATACTGATGTAATTGAATTTTTGTACAATTTTTTGTGGTTATTTATATAAAGATACGATATTATGGTAGTCTAAATTGCATAAATGCTTTAGACAGAGAATTACAATGCAATGGTTATTGTATTATAAGTTATATGAGTTTTCAGTTAGATCTGTATATACTGGTAGACTACTCGTCATCAAATAATTATTTATTTAATTGATGCAAATTGAACATATTAGTCTGTTCTCTTATACATTGTTAATCCCGTAGGAGTACCAAAAATGACGATTTTTATCATAGTTGTAATTTTCTTGGTGGATTTGAATAGGTTCTTTGTCGATGCAGTCACATTGAATGAGGAACTTGGTAAAACGTGATAAAGCCATGGGTGTCATTCTAAGTACTTTGAGGTGGCGGCGGTTGTGTGACCACAAAACGATGACTGCCTGTAACTACCGTATACAGTTATACTACAGTTATACTATCAAAACTGAAAAGACATAAACTACCGTCGAGGGGAGGGCACGAGCTGCAGTCGGCCTGGTTTTTGTGCGCCCGCGGCTATTCGTGAGTTGACCGGATTGAGTTAATCTGACGGCCGCGTATAAGCAAACGTCCACTTGCAATGACACGAACTCGGTACGAACACACGTGTCCGTTTCAATTGTCAAGACAGCGGCACAGTGTGGTAATTCAAGACTGTTGTGTTGTCGCGATTTCATAAAGGGAATCACGTGTAGAATACTCTCTAGTTGGCACATGTCATTGGCAGAATTAAAAAATGATGGCCTTGACGTAAAACAACCGCTGTCACCGACTAAAATGTAATCGGATTTCGTGGATTTAATCCGAAACCGTTTCCGTGGAATCATAGGGCGCATTTTTCGACAATGAAGGATTTTTAAAAGTATTCCGGTAGCTGCCACTTGCTTATGAGTTTCATTTTTACTCGTTTAATCGTTTCGTGAACAAGTTGACAATAGGTGTGACCGACTTGAATCCTTTAGTTCTTAAGTCAAAACGGCACGTCAAACGATGACTGGGATTACCAGAAATTATAATAATAATTATACACTAAAGTCTATACGCGTTTTACCAACGCTTAATTCAGGTATTTTTTATTACAATAATTTAAGGCTGAATTCTTTAACGTGCCGTATATTTGTTTCTCTCGAAAATACCAACAGGTGTCTTTTCTTTGATATTTGATGTTTGTCATCTCAAATTCAAAATAAATACTACACAAACAAAATGCTGTACGAATCGTATACATCAAATGACATTGAGTTTTAAAATACTTATTTGATAATAATCATCCAACAGAAAGAGATAACAGACAATTCTACCGATGAAACATATTTGTAATCGCTATATAAAATGTCTAGCAATTAACGCGGCAAATGAATATCTTATATCTAAATCACTTTATTTTATTTGAAAATTATGGAAAAACATCTAATGCTTTACAAATAACTCATAAGGGATTGGTATTAAGAAAAATTTCATAAATATAATAACTTTTACTTCACGATCAAATAGATTTCACAAATTTGCAAAACATTAGTTTGAAATGTATTAAAAAACAAATAAATTATCGAGTTTATTTGTTTATAAGTAAATTTAATTATCATAAGTAATCAACAAAAAGGCTGGTTGTCGAATGTTGAAGAATAGTGTTTTGAAAATAAAATACTTTTTTCGATAAAAATGTTCATTTTCAAAAATACACGGTAATGATAAATTTGAAATTATAAACGTTTGGTAAGTAAACGGCAATAACGATTGGAAAATGTATATGAAATAAAAATCATTGTACGTTATAAATAACCGAGTTTCATTATGAAAAGAAAACCTTTACTTCTATTTATCCATTCATTGCTTAAGTCAGTAAGTTTACTGACAAAATGTTCTTACCAGCAAGAAATAAGGAAAGGCAAGCTCGTAAATTAAAACGGAAATAGTGAAAGGGCGCATAACCGGTATAATTAATAAGGAACGCTGAGGGATTTTCATTTAATTTAAGTAAAGCGGAGAAGCTAAGTGTGCTCAAAGGCCGTTTTGTCCAACAAACGCGTGAGATACTATAATTATTGCGATCCCTATAACAAGAACCGTAATAGTAAAATGCTATGCGGTCTTGGAATTTGAAATAGGCGTTCAAGGTAATTTCTTTACTGCGCCTCGCGGAATATTTCCCAAAATATTACAGCTAATCATAGTTTTGTTTTTTTTAACAATAATGGTTATTTGCAATACACCAAAAAAATCGTTTTCTGCGACCAATCCTAATACCCAGAACTCGTATCAACTTTCGATTTTCATAAGACAACCCAAATATTTTTATGTCAACAGGTTTATTAATTTGGGTAAAATCAATTTATATCATTTAATTTCAGCCAATTACAGCTGTTTAAAATTTAACTAGAAAAAAATCCTTGTTATTTTTAAATCGCCGTTACGTTATCACGTAGTATATCATATTGTGGTCAAGTTATCGATTTTGTACCAATTAAACACTACGTATTTTAATATTAAATACGCTCTTTAACTGATTGCCCCTAACCTTTAAATAACTGTACCTCGTTGATAACAAAATAACATAATTTTTTTTGTCGATCGAATAAATCGGATAAAAACGAAATACTTTCAGTATTTTACCATACCAGATAAGTTAGTCAAACTGTATCAAGTTATTTTCAATAATTTGTAAGATTAATAATTGTGAAAATCGAAAATATTATGAAATTGATTTTTAATCTTATCCAATCTTAAACTTTCATCTAACAAATTTTAAAAACCAATATTAACCTATGTATATTTTTTGGTTAAATTCGGCTTTTTAACTTAAAGTCAGTTTCGAGTTCAATTAAAGTTTTAAATGTGGTCCATGACATTTTCGGTTTCTGCAGTCATTTTTTCAACGTGTACTAAAAATGTCTAATAAGTTTTCATATAGATGTACTAATTTACCTACTTGATATTGAAAAAAAAATTACAAAAACTGGAATTATTTCAAGTCTTAGCCTTCGCTCAACCAAAAACCGTTTTTGTTAAAAAAATAAAATAATATTTTCAAAGGTATTTCGTATGGTGTAATTAAGGAATCAACATGTAAATATGAATATATTTATTGATTAAAAATTGAACATAACACTAAATAAATCAATACAGTAAACCAAACGGATATTTCAATATAGTATTTGAGTATTGTTATTTCCATTGTATTGCATTGATTTATTTAGTAATCAAATTTAAATTTAAATTCAAACATTTTGTAGGTTACAGGTTTACATAAACTCTCCCATAGATATAAAATAAAAGGAACTTATAAAATAAGACCCGTCAAAAGATTTGTAGTACACGGTTTTTTACTGAGGACTCTGAAGTCGTTAAGGTCCGATTATAATAAAGGGCCAGCCACTGTTATTATGTTGGGTATACGCAGTTTATTTGCCACCCTTCGTACCAATTCATTTTTAGCTTCTTGCCAAAAGCCCGATCTTTGTATCCTCTTCTCACCACTTTGTTTTCCATTTTCTCTCTCGATTTCTCATTCTGTATAGTATATTTTTGTACATATTTTTTACCACCCCATCTACTTGCATCATTTTCTCCCAACGACTTAAATTACTTCGTCTCCCGCCAGATCCTCATCATCCACCACCTGACACGACTGCACCCGGCGCAAACAATTTTTCCTACATCATCCGCACTTGGTACATGGTCTTTTGCCACTTTATGAAACGATTTTTAATCATGTGATTTTGTTTCTTTCAGATTTATTCTGTCTTCTTTATCATTTGTCTTCTTTCCCTTTTACAATCAAAAGAATACTAAGTTAAGAAGATTTACACATTTTAAATTAATCTAATATTTACTATATTTTCTCAGATAAAAAATGAGAAATCCAATATGCTAATGACGTTAAGCAAATTAGCATTCTTATCCTTTAAAATATGCATGTTATTATCATTAATGACATGTTATATTATATTAAATTATTATAAAATAAAATAAACTGTACTTTACTTATAGGAATACCCAACAATAATGTTTGCATAGTTTCTACATAAATTATTTATTAATTGTCATTAATTTTTTAAAATATATAAAATAATATAACATAGTTTATTGAATTTAATTTTAACGTTGATATTTGATGTAATAGCTTAAATCAAAATTATAACTTAAAGAAGATAAAGATTCCGAATCAATTTTAATGTATATTTAATGCCTTAATGTTTTACTTGTGTAAACTGGCAAAATGTGATAATATTACTTAGTGATAACGTCACTAGGTGATAACGTTACTAGCGGTATATTAATAAGGTGGTTATATTTTCCGATCGAGGTGTCAGTATGTGTTTAAAGTTGATAATGGTAACATTGTTCCCGAAATATGTGATTTTTTTTTTTAGTTATTTTTGTTGTGGTATTTCAAATTATATTAAATAATATAAATATTAAATATTAATAAATAAATATAAATATTAAAATATTTTTAATATTTTTTTGTTTTACATTTGAATAATATTAGCCACAGGTTATCAATTTCTATTATACATTCGTAAATCTAAATTTTATTATTTTTATATCATTTTAAATAATTATCTGCGATAATTTCATTGCTCCCATCTCATGTCTACATTTATTTAGATATTGGCTTATAATTTCAGACATTATTACTTAACGAAGTGCTCTTTACACGAAAATGAACACTTGTGTAGAGAATGTGGTCACTGCAGTAGTGAAAAATTTCTTGGTATATGAAATTATCAAAGGTCTCTGCAGGGTTCCAGAATCCATGAGAAACGAAACACATCCCTGGAAATAACAATCCACAATGTGGTCAGCAGAAACATGAACAGCTATTTGACAAAGAATAGTATTTTAACAACAATTTCAACATTACAACACCTTGTGGGTTGAAATTGATTCTTGGTATAATAATCGTAATCCAAATTTATTTGTTAAATGAATCCTATAAATTTTACACGGTTAATAAATATGTTTGACAGAATTAATTTTTTGCACTTTTTAAAGACATAAAATTAACCGGTTATCAAACAAAGTGTAAAAAAAAAGTCCTCGTTAATAAATAGGCGGCTTCAGAAACTTCGAGCGCGGTTTAATTAAAAGCAGAAGGCGCTCGTTATTTTTATGGTTTAGTACTAAGAACATTTAATGTGTTGAACTGGCGGTGGCGAATAAAAAATATTAACTAAAGACCATTGTAACAAAATAGGGAAAAATAAAGGGTGAGAAAATTCAAGACTTCGCAAGGGTTTATTAAAGTCACTATGATTACTTTTTTNTTTTGCAAGGGTTTATTAAAGTCACAATGATTACTTTTTTTTTTTATACGCCATTGAAATAATATTTGCTTTAGGGAAAAAATTGGAAAAATTGAGGGCTTTGTTATTTTTATATCTATTTATACAATCAGGAAAGTAAAATAAATGAACAAAATCTATGGTAAAAAAAAAAAAAACAACAACAAAGATGAATAATACCCATCGTCGATTTCAAGCTACTTCATTAGGTATAGAATTGGAAAATAGTGTCGAATGATTTTACATAGGAAATAACCTCCATTAATTTTCACCCTCGATGGCATAAAGGGTATACACGCAAAAAAAACAAAATAAAATAAACGATAAAACAACAATAGAGGAAACAAAACAAAACACGAAAATGAATTTTTTGCCGTTAAGGAGTGCCATTGCTAAGAGTGCTTTTCCGTACCCTTTTGTTATAAATGCGTTTCCCGGGATTTGGTACACAAGGGCATTTTTATATTTTTCTTGCTGTCAATAATAAATATGAACCAGAGCTTAGATTCATTTCCTGAACGTTTTCATATATTATTTTTAATAGATTTTTTCTTGCATAAAAATCAGAATACGACATCATCTTTTGATTAAAATGTATGGCGTACCGTTTGTTTAAAAAAAAAAATCTTCCGTGCTGCATGAATTGATTGTTGTTGTTTCATCAGAAAGAAATATTACGGTTAAATTACAACATTCGAATTGGTCGATTTCGTTTTTAATACTTTTCCGTGCTCCCGTTTTTTTACAAATAATTGTGAAGCATATTGTACTTTAGTCGGATTGTACGATGAGTCTCAAATTCTTTGGTTTATGTAATGAAGGGCGGAACAAGTTTTTAATTTAAATGAAAAGTAAAAACTTACATTGCACAAAGGACTTCCTGTTTGTCGGGCACTTTTCACTGAAGAGTATCTACATAGCAGAGAATCGCTGGGGCTTACAAGAAAGGTCCACGTGAATATTTTTCGTAGTCGTCAATTATTTAATGCCCACTCGGGTTTCTCTTTATTCTTTGAAAAATCAGTGCCTTACACTTCCCTCTGTGGCCCATCATTTATTCACACGAGCCATTTTTTCATCTCTCTAGCCTTCAACTACACCCTTGTGTATCTCGTCATAAAAAATATTACTAGAAGCTGCTCAATCACATGTTATACACGAACGTCTATTCTATCCTTCTTTGAAATTTCACATTCACATACTTTACACGCCATTCAAAATACATTGAAATTATTAAATTTACTCGATAGAATATTTTAGGTGCCAAAATAGTATTTTACATAAAATATCAATGAAGAACGAAATATCAAAAGTGCTTTTATTGTGTCCTCTGCCGTGTTATTCGATCATTAAATGGTTTAATTAAATTGTAAAGCTATTCAGTTTTGTCGTCGATAAAACTTACCGGCGAAATCATAAAGATGTCCATAGCAATATAGTTAAGGGATTGGGTGATTATGAGGTGTATCTTTGAAGTGCTAATCATAATAATAATTAAGTGAACAATTTTCGTGCGTAAACACCGCGTTTTTTTTGCTAAAGTCTTTTTTCCTCACTCGTCCTCTTTATATCTCTACCAGACGAACGCTGCCACTGGCAGTCTTTATTGAAAATATTTATAAATTTAATTAATTATCTTAGGGTCTCTTTGGGGTGATAGTCAAGTGGAACACTTACTTTGCGCATTTTTCCAAAGTTCCGACCACTGGCACAGTGTAACGGATTTTCACTTCATTTTTTAATTAGAAAAAGAACACAGGCGGTTTTATTTAAAAAGTTCATAGTGTTTTTTTTTTTTATAAATTTAATCTTCTTTGTTATGCCATCGAAATCGAAAATTCGTTTGCAAAAATTTCAAAAGTACAACCTTTTTGTTTCCGGACTAATTGACAATCTGAAATACGCCTTAATAGTGACCATATGAAATCTAATATATGAAGGCGTTGCCCGGCAAAGTGATCAATCTCCTTTCTTTAATCATTGCTTTTTTATATTTTACAATTTAGAAATTGTACGTTTACACAAATAATGATTTTCTAAGGAATATAATACATTTATCTGTCGGGGAAAACCATTTTTTCCATATTGAAACTATTATTATTGCCGTTTCATAAATTGTAAAACATTAAAAAAAAATAAGGAGATTGCTGATTTTTTTCGTGCAACGCCTCATGTCATAACATATCTTACATTGCATACGATTCAAAAACGAAACGAGGAAAAATGTCTATATAATACATATACTTAAACGCATAGCTTTTCTAGGGGTGCGAATCGGTGCCGTTTTATATGGAAACTGTACACTGAATGTTTCGACCCTTATTTATTAGAAGTAGACGACGGCTAGGGGTAATAAATCACATATATTATAAACAAGAAGTCACGCGAACGGCCAACTCATAAATAATAACAACAATATTAAACATTGAAACTATACCGCCGTCGGCTCCACACTAAACTTCTACATTTATTCGATTGCATACGAGTAGTACACAGAGCGCAATATAATCCACGTGCGTTTCGGTAATTCTACATAATTGTCTTCATAACGCATCTTCAAAGACAACTGTTAAATTCGAATTTTAAACGACGGTCGTGATATTAATAATCCAGTATTTCGTACACAAATAATAATAACAACCAAGAGATATGTTCTAAAATTTCATATTGTTTTTGTTTTTTTTACAATAAAATACGACCGTTCGTTAAATGACGTAATAACATTCACTAGTTTATTAATAAGTCCATATGATTTCAAATACACGTCACTAATCAATAAACACTCGTAACAAACGTAAACTTTTTTTTTTTTTCAAAAATTAAAACTGTTTGATAAAAAAAAATAATTTGTTTTTAATATTAGTAATTTAAATCGATGAGACGTTTAACTCAAGAAACACAATTTCTCGCACTGGTAAAAGCTAAATAAATCAACATCACTCGATTTTCGATTATGACAAACACTAAAAGAATGTATAGCAGTCCTTAAATGTTTCCAGTGGAAAACTGTGCAAGTAATATGGAACAACTAATAAATCGATGCACAGGTTGACACGCGTAAAGTGATTTTTTAACGGTAAACCGAAACATTTGACGGGCCGCGACTAAATGCGCTTTGAGCTGCACGCGACGACAAACTGGAAAAGTTGCGGTGGCCGACATCTTTCCGGTGGATCATCATTTCGTAAATATTATGCGGTTAGTATATTTATATGTATATTTTGTGGGAAGCGCACGCCGGGGAGGCGGCGGCAGTCTGGTGGTTGGTCGGCGTTTGCGGTTAACCGCAGCCAATCATTTCGTCCAAATATCGTTGAGTGCTTTTTTTGCTCCTTTTCAGGGTTCCCCGCAACATCACAACCGTCACCACAACGGGTGGCGGTGGCTTAGAGCAAAACCGCAACCGCGTCGGTGTCGATTCAGGCGAGGGCCGAGTGTAGTTCGGTCCCAAAGAGAGGCGTTTCCTCGTATGAGTGTGCAAAAACCACCGATTGTAGTCGACGAGCACCTGAAATGTATTTTCACTGAGCTTGTTGCGACTTAATATTTATGCATTTTTCAGGAGTCATTGAATTCATTCAATAGGTTTTATTGTTATTCGCGGGAAATCGATTGTGTTAAGAAAGCGTCTTTCTACNGCACTGAGCTTGTTGCGACTTAATATCTATGCATTTTTTCAGGAGTCATTGAATTCATTCAATAGGTTTTATTGTTATTCGCGGGAAATCGATTGTGTTAAGAAAGCGTCTTTCTACTGTAAAACTGAAAATAACAGCGGCATCTCGGAATTCAAGTGGAGCAACGTTACTTTTTGATTGTGAAAAAGAGGGCGGAGAAAAAGTAGGGTCACGCCAAGAAAACTATAAGAAAGCCGAAGGGTAGAATTTCTTTAAGGAGCACGCCGAAAAGAAACTCAAAGGGTGGAAATCTTGTACGAGTTTTCCGTTAGATAGAGTTCTCTTTATGGCGTAGGACACTAGATTTTTTTTTTTTTTCATATTATTTTACACGCCACAAAATTTATCATACAGAATTTTATTCATATAGAAACAATGTAGACTTATTTTTAGTCGAAAAGTATTATCTTCTATGTTTTTATTTATTTCAAAAGGAACTGAATAATAATTAAAAATATGATTTTTAAACAAAATATTTTCATTTAATTTTGATTGTCAATTTTTTTTTTATAAACCAAAATAATTTAATAAAATATTGAATGATCATCATTAATCGAAAGTAATACTTTGCAAAAACAGGAATTTTGCTGAATAAATGGAAAATATTTTTTTTTTTATCAAACCTTATAATGAAACGTTTTTTCATTTTATAATAACGATCTTTAAAAATATAAAACATAATACAATTATCTTTTTTAAGTTCATAGCGTCCTATGTGTACTTTAATTCTCGGAAAAAATTCGGTTCATTCTTAAAATATTATCAACATAAGATTTTAAATAGAAACATGTATGCTTAATTAACTTAAAAATGAGAATATTGTAATAAAAATTAATTATGACATTTTTTTATTAGATTTTGAATAGTCCAACCAAAAATCTAGAGTATGCTAAAATTGTGTAAATCTCACAAAACCATAGGGGCTCCGCTCACACACCCCCTAATTTAACACGATAATATGTATAATATAATAATTAAACACGTATAAAAAAAAGGTTGTGTAACGATGTTTCTATAACTATCATTTGTGGTTGATCAGTACTTTAATATAGGAATGTTTGAGAATACGTAAAATAGCGAATTTATTTGATACAATATATTGAAACTGTAGGTATTAAAATCCAAGGAAATTACTAGTCTAAAGTGCTAAAGTCATATATTTAAAAAGATGACCACTGGGAAGATCACGCTGCGTTTGGTGGACTGTGGAAAAGCGGTGTGCAAAGGATATGAACAAATATACCATGTAAGGTAGTAACAGTGGAAAGGGATGGACGGAGAGGATATTGTATGGTGGTATGGTTTAAACCAAAAAAAAAACAGTGATGTTATAATGAATAAAATATTTTATTTTAAATAATTTTTAACAGTAATTTTATTTATAAATCTTATCAATATACTACAAATTAGTTCAAAACTTTAAATTAATATTCGTTTATTAATAGGATAACTAAAAATATACATATATATATATATATATATATATATATACATACAGGACCCATTGAATAATATTATTAAATAATATACATAATGAATTTCATTTTAATGACATTTTTGTTAAAAATTTATTACAGAACATTTATTTTATTAGTACTTAAGTTTTATGGAAAATTTGTAAAAAATTTTAGTATATCATAGAACTACATACATTATCCCTAAAATTAAGTAACTTTAGGTGACTCATGGTAAATTTTTTTTAGAATACATTAAATATTTACTATTTCATGTGTTTAAGACAAGATCCAAAAAATGCATATTAACATAACACTTTATAAATTTAAGAACTTGAAAAGTAATAGAAGTAATAAAAGTATTCCAGTAATAAGTAAATTAAAAAAAAATTTCTTGTAATGATGATTTCTTTGAATAAGTTAATTATCTTGATACATGAAATTTCTAAACTGAAAAATGTTAAAAAATAAAGGGAACATAATGAAATTAATACTTATTTTAAAATGTTTTCAAAACTATTTCAAGGAGTTGTCCATTATTGACTTCGAGTTCTAAACAAAATTCGATTATTAAATATAGTGTAATACATTATTAATGCGCAATAAAAAATATGTAATTACTTTTAGTTATAGATGTAAATATATTGAAATTGTCTAAAAATGTATTTTTTAATCTATCATCTATATTCGCTTTATTTAAAGCAACCATTAAGTCTTTAACAGATAGATTATCAATATAAATCTTCATATCACATGTATTAAAATAACCATTTTTATTTTTTTTGCATTTATTAAATAACTTAATCAAGTCAGTTACCATACTTCGTGTTAATCTTGGAGTCTGTTTATTTATATACATTTTTTTGTTATTTTTCAATAATTTTTTAAGAAAAATAAAATAAATTACACTAAACTACTTACCGTTTTTCTAAATAATTCATTTTTATTTTGACTTGTAAAAAATATCAAAAAATCATCCATTTGCTTTGGGAGTGATTCTAAATAAAACATTTTTAAAATATTAATTTATTTTATTAAAAAATAGAAATACCAAAAATTTAGTCGAATGGTATAATTGGGTTGGTTGGACACACGTTGAGATTTCGATTCGGGTGCCTCCATACCTCGGGCGGATGATCCGGTCGTACTTCGGCGACCGGGTCATCACATACGAGAGCGCCGCGGGCCCGAGAACCAGACCTGTGACGGGAGGCGTCCCGCAAGGGTCGGTTCTCGGGCCTCTGCTGTGGAACATCGCGTACAACGCGGTGTTCCGCGTTCCGCTACCACCGGGCGTGCGCATCGTCTGCTATGCGGACGACACGCTGGTGGTGGCGGAAGGCGCCTCGTCCGAGGAAGCTGGATCCCGGGCGAACTGCGCTCTTAGCGCAGTCACCGCCTGGATCCAGCAGGAGGGGAGCGGACTGAGCCTCGCCCTGGACAAGACCGAAGCGGTCCTGTTCACGGGCAGGTACAAGTTCGCCCCTCCGCGGCTCACCGTGCTGGGGGTGGACGTCCCGCTCAGGGATTCCATGACGTATCTGGGCCTGGTCTTCGACAAACGTCTGATGTTCGGGCCGCACATCACTCGTGCGGCCCAACGGGCCCAGAAAGTCATGGACAGCCTGGCGGGGCTCATGCCCAATCTGGGAGGACCGAGGGAAATGCGGCGCAGACTGCTCGTCAGCGTCGTTCACTCGGTCCTCCTGTACGGGTCCCCGGTCTGGGCGGATACCCTCGAGTATTCGGCCAGGAACCGCGAAGCCCTGCTCCGGGTGCAGAGGCGGGCGGCGATCCGGACCGTGTCGGCTTACCGAACGGTCTCCGGAGTGGCGGCGGGAATACTGTCGTCACTGCCGCCCGCCGACCTGCTAGCCGCGGAACGGGCCGCCGGACATGAGCTCCGCCGAGAGCGCGACCGACCCCTCGAACCCGAGGACCGGTTGGCGCTCCGGCGGACCACCATGCTCCGGTGGCGGGCTCGCCTCTCGGAGGAAACGAAGAGAGGCGAGTGGACCAGGTCCCTCATAGGACCCGACCGCCTGGAGAGGTGGGTGGCCCGGACACACGGTGAGATGTCTTACCGTCTCACGCAAGTGTTGTCCGGCCACGGCTGCTTCAACGAATACCTTCACGGTATTCGGAGGGCAGCCGCGCCGACGTGCGACCACTGCCAGGATCGCCCGGGAGAGGCAGACAACGCTCTGCACACCCTCTTCCGGTGCGAGGCGTGGGCCCAGGAACGGGACTCGCTGGAGTCCCGTCTGGGGTCCACGATCCGCGTCGGGTCCTTGGTGGACCTCATGTTGGGAAGCCGGGAGGCGTGGAGGCTCGTCCAGGCGTTCGCGGAATCCGTCCTGAAAAGGAAGGAGGAAGCCGAACGCCTGAGGCAGCGGCAGCCGCGCCGCCCGGTACAGGAGGACCTAAGGCGCTGGTTTAGGCCGGTGCCTTAGGTATAAGTGTGCTTATATGTTTGTGAATTATTTTATGCCCCCTTCGCAAAGTCCTGCCCCCACCTCCACGTGGTGCAACCCGGGCAACGGATCCCGACTTTTGGGATCCGGCTAACGGGGGAGGCCACACCACGTTGTGAATCAGCTCTTGATTAATTTCGGGCTGATTCACAACGTGGTGGTGTGAGTTTTAGAGACGGCGTGGGCCGCCCTGAGGCAATACCTAACGGTAGTTCCGGGGCGGTCCGCATGTAGGCCGGTCGTGTTAAAAAAAAAAAAAAAACGTTGAGATTTCGAGATTCGATTTGATACTGCCAAGTTGTACAGGTTTTCCTGTCCTCTTTAATACAATAATTATGTTTTTTATATGAGTGGATAATGTCCACTTGACATAAAGGTAAAAATGAATAAAAAATATAACAATAGATGACATAAATTAATGTTTAAATTACAAAAATTATTTATCTTTTACCTTCAACTTTTAATTCAAAAGTATTTTTGATTTCGTAAAGATTCAATAATCTTTCTATTTTCTTATCTAAAAAAAAAAATTTTAATTAAATTATAATTAATACTTTAGCAAGGCTATAAATAAGGCTAGGGCTGTTTTTTTAACTCGTCAAAATTCAACAATTTGAAAAAAATTATTAACTTGTAAAATTTAAGTTGTATGAATATTTTTTAAAGAATTATGTTAGAATTTTTATTTTCTATTTTTTATTTATTATTTTTTTTATTATTCTTTAATTGTGTTAATATTCTTAGAAATATATAATTTGTATTCATAACTTGTCATGTTTCTAACAATTAATAAATACTTTTAATTTAAATTAAATAAATACATTTAACCAGTAATTATTAACATTTTAATGTTAAAAAAGACATTCAACATGTGAGACCAAAAAATGTCTAGTGATAAAAATAGCAGTACTTACTCCTCAATATTAGACATTACTTTAAATTGTTAATAATTTGTGAAATGCTAGTCTAAAAGTTGTTATCGACTAGTCATTTTCTTAATTATATCATTACCTATTCTATAAAAAAATTAGTTATGTATGTTGCAATTGAAAAAAATAAAGTTATACCTTTATAAGACATAAGGAATGAACATAAAAAATATTTTATAACAAATAAATAGGAATATAAACACATACATGTGTAACTAACAGAGCCAACAAATAAAAATTCACAAAAAAATTATTATTTTAAGAGAAATTGAGCGTTTAGTGTTAAAAAAATCTTCTGAAGAAACTTTTTTATTTAAATTAATTTTACTTTATAATTTAACTATGTTTATACTCAGCCTTGTTATTTATTACCCTATCATAATTATTTATTAATTTAATTATTAATTATTTACTGATATTTTTATAGGTTTTTTCTATGACATCTCGACTATTATGTATAACTGGTGTAATTCTATTATCTGGAAATTCATAATTATTGGACTTTATTTCAAATAATGTTATGCATTCATTTATTGTCCGCGTATCAATTCCATCGTTATTTTCTGAACCCTTTGAAAACAAATTACAAAATAAAATTTTATTATAGTCAGTAAATTAATAGTTAATTAAAAAGGAATAATTACCAAAGTCTCTGGAAATATGTACAATGCCAAAATAGTAACGATATATTTAAAATACATATTTTTGGCAGTTCAAAAATTGCCTTTATCACTTCAAATATTTTAATAAAATCTTAAAATTTATCAACTACAGTTTTTTTATATATATTTGTCTTATCTACTTAGTTCATTATAACTTAAAATGTTACTGATTAAATATTTGTTCGCTGTTTATTTTTGAATTACAAAAAATTAGTGTTATAATTTTTGATTAAGAATTATTACTGAAGATAAATACATAAAGTAACTATTTAAACTAAAAGCAAATGTTTTTAATATAAAATAATGATTTGAACACATTTTAAAATATGTTACATATCATTATTTTTAGTAAAATATATCTTATGACAGCTTTATTTAGTTACATAAATCAATTTTGTAGAAAATAGTTTGACAATATATTTGCGCAATACTGATTTACGACTGATTATTATTTTGATATGATTCATATTTTTTTAAAAAGCTATTTACTTTTGTTGTTAGAAAATTTATTATAATCTTAACAAAGTACTGTCAATAAATTTTTTCTATTTGAAAAACACTGAAGGCAAACAAAAATGTACAGATTTACTTTTTTCCTAATCAAACTTTTTATAATAATGACGAGTATAGTAGAAAAAAGTACATTGACACTCATTATTTTTCTTTTATTTCAAACAGTGTCATATATTTAAATAAAGTTTGTATTTTTATATACAGTAGACTAAAAAAAAATTTATTTTTTAAGTTATTTAAATTAAAAATTAAGATTATCTCTATTTTTTAGTATATACTTTGAATAGCCATGACTAATAATTAGATATTAAAATTAGTGTCAATTAATCATATCATAAACACATATCTTATGAAATCATTTAATTTTGCTTTAATAGTATCCATATTATTAAATAATTGTAATTTATTTATAATCTGTATAGTACAACTACAGTGACAATATTTTGAAAACATTTTTTACCCGATACTAATTTATTGTGGAGAAAAAAATACTTTAGATTATAATTGGAGAAGAAATTGTAAACTCTAACAATAACAACTCTACCAAAATTAAAAAATGTAATTAATATTATACATTTTTAATAAACTATTTATTTAATTATTTGTCTTGAAGATCTAAGTTTTAAAATACTTTTGTATTTACTTAATTTAATTAATTTATTAACTATTACTTATTAAATATGTAATTTTAATTGTTCATTGAAATAAAATATTTAATTTTTAACCACTTTTTAGCTTTTTAAAAAAACAAATTTAAATTAGTCCATATTCGTTACATTTTTAAACAAATCACTAATAATTTTTTCACCTAAAAATTATTTAAAAGAAAAATGTGATTATTTATTTTGCTTTTAGACCCATCTCGTATATTTGTTAAAAAAAACAAAAAAAAAACTACTCATCATCATGAAATTTTTTTAAAAGGAAAAAAATATAAGTTAAAACCAAAACACTGACCCAATATTACAAATTAAACTTAAAAATCTCATTTACCTGAATTGAATAAAAATAAAAATCACGTCATACTTTAAAAATTGACTAGTGTTATTAGCTTTGTTTCGAAGCTGAAGGTATTAATTTTATAAGTTGTTTTGTTTTTACGTTTATCGCCACTTTTTCACAGGTCTAGTTGAACTGATACTTTTAAAAATAAGTTAAAAGATTACAAATCGTATCCAGTCGAAAACAACCCTTGAAAATTTCTCTTGAAAAAAATTCTCTCGTTCCCCGTAAAAACTCAAAAAGCTGATTTTCCATCATAGTGAATATTGGCCGATCTTCGATATCAGTCGATATCGTTGCTGACCCCTAATTATAACCTATCAAAATTAAAAAGAACCTCTTCAGCGTGATTTCAAATTATACTTCATAAAATATTTTTGAAAATATTAGACCTAATTATAATTTTATTTTAAACAATAATGATTCTTTGTTAAACTGCATGATACGAAAAAATCATTTTCTGCTACCTTTCCTTCTATCTTAAAGTTACATCAACGTAATGGTTTTCAAATTGCAACCCATTTTTTTTTTATATTATAAGAATTATTCAATTGAAAAAAAATTACGATTGCGTTTATTGATATATAAACTTGATCATTTTTAAACATATTTTTTTACAATCGAATAAATCGGATAGTTCGAAAATCAAAAGTTAATTCGATTTTAGGGTATAAATATACTATTAATGTAATTGTTAAAAAAATGTTTTTAATATAATAAAAGAGTGTTTAGCTCTAATATTTTTCGCGAGATATAATTAAGGTATCATTTTGTATTTTTGATATACTTATATGACTATAATAATTGTTATAAAGTATAAAAATAATGACTTTTGTACCATATAGCGAATATGTTTTTTAATAGTTATTGTAAAAATTCAATAAAAGAAATTTTCAACAATAAGCACGATGAGTCAACAAACGGTGGAAAAACCGCACATAGTTATTTAAATAACGTGATTATGTTTAGCTCACTTATCCGCTGAGTGTTATTTTTTGTACATCTGTATTTGAGTAATATGTTTAATAATGAATTAGTTGTCCATTTATTTTATTACTTTATTATATCATTTTTATCATAGACTTAAATATTTTAATTAAACATTAGAAATAAGTTTTTTTAGTGTGTAATTATTTCTGTTCAAAAATTCAACTTATACTCTCCTGATATTTTTTGTAAAATTAAATCAATGAATATCAAAATAAGTAAATGTATTGATCATTAAACCCAAAAAGTATCAAAAGATTATTTTTTGGAATATGTTTTCAATAACTTCTTAATCACTTCTTAAGATCATTATCATTTAAATTGCCGTTGAATGGTAAAAATATTACAAAGGGGATATTTTATAACATATCCCATTCAATCATGTAACAAAGATTTCTTTTTTCCTTTTCATACAATAATGTAAAATTTAACCATACAAGAGTAATGTAACGTTGAAAATTTTCAGAGAGAAATCTAGAACTCATGGATCTTTTTATTTAGTTCTGAGATTTAGATGCTAGATAGAATATAATATATTTTCTACTTATTATTTCAATTATGAAGCTTAGGTACATAAAAGTTTAAAAAAATTTTATTGGTGTATAATAACTTAAGTGAATCTACAATAAATATACTTAGTTCTATCGAAATATATTGCCACAAGAATTAGAAATAACCCAGTTAAGGTATTCAGATTTCCTTATTTTTAGGGTTTATTTCAGTTTTGGTTTAGATTCTTTTAAAGGGTATCGGTTTTTAAATTTCAGTTTTTTTTTTAAATAGTACAAGGGAAAAACAATAAGTAATTTTTTTTATAAATAACAAAAATGTGTTTTAAATTTTAAAAATGTAAAAAAAATGTAAAAAAATGTTCATGTTTAATGTTTATTAAGTTGGAAGTTATTCTGATAACAATTATGAATTATTTATATTTTTGTATAATGTCATATATATTATAAACCTAAAATGATAAATAAAACTATTATTAAATAATTGCACAACAGTTTATTTATAATTTTGAAATTGTATTGTTATTACAACTTCAGGGGAATATAATTTAAATATTTTGATACATTTTCGATTTAAAAAATGTTTTACTAATCATATTGTTTCACAAAAATAATTTTTTTATTTAAAATTATTTTTATACTGTGTTGGAATATACCATTTGCTTATATTCAGAAAACATACTGAATATTTTAAGTATTTAAATAATAGTAGTACACTTTCAATATATTGTAATAATATAATATTCACTGTAGAAGTATATTTAAAAATATTATGCATATTTATATGTTTATCAAATAATAATATGTTACACTAACAAGGGGAGGTCACCGTGATGGGTCTGATTTTGGAACTGATTTTCATAAAATTTATATAAATTTAATCTATATTAAATACAAAATAAGAGGCATTTTAAATTTTTTGCCAATGCCCCCTCTAAGTCGAGAAAATTAACTTTAAAAATTTGTAATTAGCTTAAATGAAGTCATTTCTCTTCACAAATAATAACCTGATATGGTTGAATTTGAGAATACGTGATCCTATGTCGCGTACGGATACGAGATCGATCCCCGTCAGATAGTGGATTTTTTCTTAATTCTTTTTTCTCTTTGAATTATTAATTTTACGTTATATATATATATATAGTTTATAATACGATATCTACATTCAAAACACATTTAACGGTACAAATTATCGATTTTCTAGTGATAAAATATGAATAATATTTTATGCACATAAATATAACTTATTTTAATATTAACCCGGTAAAAGTATATAAATTTTTAAATGAGAGATTATTGAAAGGTTTTACTATGTACAGAGTGTTCAGTAAGTAAGGAAACGGGTTTCTATTGTTTTCATTGATTTTAACAATTTACCTGTTTCCTAACTTACTGAACAACTTATAGATGCGTAAAATGTAAAAAAAAATGACAAATATTAGGTAAAATTAATAATTCAAAGAGAATACCGAGAAAAAATTTAGGAAAAAATACAGAAAAATACACTATTCGATAAGACTTGATCCCGAATCCGTACGCGTCATATGATCACGTAATCTTGACTCGACCGCAACACGTTATTATCTGTGAAAGAAAAATGACACTATTTAAGCTAGTTAAAAAATTTCAAAGTCAATTTTCTCGATTTAATAGGCGCATTGGCAAAAACTTCAAAATACCTCTTATTTTGTATTCAATATAAATTAGATTTATATAAATTTTATGAAAATAAGTGACCCCATCACTGTGACCTCCCCTTGTAAGTATTTTAGATAGATATATATTTTGCTATTAAATAGAAATATTTTATTGACTTCTGGGTATATTAATTTGAATGTGAACAGATTTTTAATTTCAAAAGTAGAGAAATATAGAATAATTTAACATTTATTTTATATTCAAGCGAAAAATGATGTTCGGAAGAATAGCTACAATAATTCAACAATATTCATATCTTAGTCACCAAGTATTGATATCAGTTATGATATAGATACATTTGTGTAAACCATGTTATAATTTTTTGGGCAAATAAAACGAATTTCTAAGTGCTATCATATGAATTTTTATAAAACTTTGAGACAACCGTAAACTTTAATATATAGAACGATCCTTTTAATATTAGCCACTTGATTTATCTTAAAATAATAATTATATTAAGCAAATTCTTTTTATTATTTTTTCAATATGTTTTTGAATTTATTAATTATTAAGTATGTTTTTAATTTATCCCTTATACCTGTAAGGATGACATATAACTTATAAAATAAAAAATTATCTAATTAATAAATAAGTGATTGATAACAACTTTTGAACTATTAACATTTTTAAATATAGAGTTCAGCAGCATAGTACTACGGAATATTAAAAATAACATAAACCACACTTCACCACCGCTCAATAGTTATAACTTTCGAATTAATAGGTTAATAGTTATTATCGACTAGTCATTTACTTAATAAGGCTATTTTTTATTTAATAAGCAAGTTTAATGTGTATATTGCAATTAAAACAACCGTTTTCAACATATCGACAATCACACCCTTGTAATTATTCAATTGTTCAATATCAAAAAATATAAGAAATAAAATAAATATATAAAAAAAAACTTATTATTTTAAGAGAAATTGTGTGATTATCAAAAGAGGAATCACATTGATTAAATATTGAGCAAAAGTCTTTATTGGTTTAATGTTTTGTTCCAAAAAAAAATTGTTGAGACTTTTATCGGGAAACTTGATTTTTCACAATTAAGTTTATTGTATTGAATAGCTATTGTATAAAATACCATAGATATATAACATTTCAAAAACCACTAAACATAAATAATAGGTAGGTATTGGGTTTGATTCATAACATTATGCAGGTAGAAAGCAGTTTCAAAACTGTATATCCAATAAACTTCAGTTAAAAACTGAGTTTTTTTTTAAGGAGGTGTTCAAAAGGTACAAAATATTTATTACAGATTAAGAATAACTAGAAGTGAAATAACAACATGTAATAAATATTTAATTTCTAAATAGCTAATTACAAATTAAATACTGGCATGACGTCAGCTGCTGAAGAAAAACATATTTATAACCATTTGAAATTTGAAGTACATATACAGGCGCTTATTTAAACGTAAATAATTTTTATAGAAAAATTGGAGCCTTTAAGTTTTGAGGAAATTGTTCTAATATTTGCTTTTTTGAGCAAAAACTAAGTATTAATATAATAATAGCAATGACAAAAATATGTACTACATATAAATACTATCCATATTTAATTCTGGGTTTTTCTCTGAAATCCAAATTTTACAGGTTTGAAATAAAATTAAATTCTCATCAATTCTGAGATGTTTTGTTGGCTTGTGTTAGATTATATTTTAATTCGAAGGCGCATTAAGCCATAGAATCAATAAATAACTAAAGGATTTCCGTTTTTTTAATCAGTTATATAGCCCCACAAAATAATTACATGTGCACATGATGTCAGTCATATTTTTGAAAAAAATTCTAAAAATACATTAGCGACCAGTAAACATTTTTTTACTGGTCGCTTTTTAACCTGAAATTTTTTAAAAAATTTCGATGATTGACTATTTTTGAACCACCCTACTGTGTACGTTAAAAAATATTCGACCTATCAATACTTTATTATAATCTAGATCATATTTTCATAAACAGTTTTGAAAAAGTTATTGATTATTATATTATTTTTTACACCAAAGTTTAATCGTCTATAGACGTATTCACTATTTCCATGGTCGCCCTTTAAAATCTACAGAAATTAAGTAAACACTAAGATGTGTATGTGTAAATATTGTAGATAACTTAACTTTTGAATATTTGGCGGATTTAAATAATTGGATAGGAAAAGTTTTTAGGAACATCGGGCGAACGAATGAAGAGCTGTAATAATATATATTGAATATTTAGAGAGTTTTAGTGAGCAATAAGATGTATATGCATGGTCGTTCCATGCAACAGTATTATGTGCACGTTTCGGTTAAGCGAGAAATATTATAATTAACGGTTTTTGGTGCACAGGCGTGAATACGAGATGAGACTTTGGAATTAAAACAAAAGGGCATATTAGCATGAGAGCAGAACCCAGCAGAAAGCTTTCTGCCGCCAATTGGTCTCGCGGGGAAACCTCCAAGTTATGAATTCCTATGGCGCTGCGTGTGTTCTTCATCCGTCTGTTTGCTTCCTGTACTACTACCACAAGAAAGATAATTAATTTTGTTCGTCATAACTTCTATGTCGTATTCCCAGCGGTTGTTGCAGAGCGCTACGAGAATGAGCGACACCGGGCAGGGTGTGTGGGTTACTTACAACCAGCTGGAATCTCGTACACAGCGAGGCTCAATATGTAATGAATAATACATGGGTTTATGGAATTTATACTGGAGCATAGCACCGTATCCGCCCTCTGATCCCGTTTAAAGTTCATTTACAATGGATAGAATCTTGTACAGAGTAGTATTACTTGGTAGAGTGGTTTTCTATTGTAATAATAACAATTCACTCATATCAATGTTTCAGTATCAGGTTTTACAGTGCATTACAAAATGATTAAACCACCGCGTTTTCTATAAATACTTATGTAACCATTGGTTTTAATAAACCTATAGAAATACAATAAATGCTTAAATGGTTTATAAAAATTTTAAATATCTTTTATGACAACATTTTTATGCAATACCTTTTCTACTTGATAACTCGATGATTTTATCATTACAATATTGTCAAAAAAAAAAAAGACGCGCAAAGATATTAGTGCAACATAAAACTCACATGAATTTCATATTATAATTTACTATTAATAGAAGAAATTCCCTAACAGATATAGAATGGTATAAAATTATGGATTTTAAGAAAGTTTGTCTTGAAAACCTATAGAACGAACTCCTAAATTACACTTCGTCAAAAATATTTTAAAAACTACCATTAGATATAGACATATTCATCCGATTTAATAAAATTTTAAATGCTTAGAGATTTTTGTCAATGAATGTTTATAAAGTTTCGAGGCAATTTTTAACAACAAAAGAATTCGGAAAAAACATATTTAAAATCTTGAACATATAATTTTCATATATCTTTTTAATACAATGTATAAAACAAGACCAAACAGATTTTCTGTAGTTATAAAAATAGTAATGAAGATTCAATTAATTACTGATAAACTATATTTTAAATCATCACACGATTAGATTAATTATTAAAATTTGCCTTTTATTTTTTGAAAAGAAAAAATATTTTTTATTTTATTTATTTAATTTTTTACAAATAAAACAAAAATTATTAGCTGTATTATTCTTTATGGTTAATTATACATAATATCATGTATAATTATTTTGCCTATATGTTTTTATCATGTAACGTAGAAATGAATAACTCATATAATCATGTTTAATATATATATAATAAATAATTTAATAATAGTAATATAGTATTGCACATCTTAATTATTTTATAACAAAAATTAATTACAAGTTTGCAACAATATGTATACAAAATCGTATAGTTGCATTGATCGTGTATTAGAAAGAAATATACACTAATATAACCAATAAACTTCAGTTTTAGGATAATGTTGATACGTGTCTATAAAACGTTGAAAGGATACGCCGAAATAAGCCTAAATCAGTACGGTCTCCAAACCGCCGAATGGTCAGCCGCTACAACCGCTTGCTGTTGAGTAACCGGTCGTTGAGTTGATCCATTCAAATGATCTTCACTGACATTTTGCTGATGCCCGTGATAATGATGTTGATGAGGATGTTGCCTGATTATGTTTCCGGCTGTCGAGGCGTGATACAACTGAGAATAAAGATGTAATGATGCCGGTATCGTGGTCGCATGACCACCACTGCCACTATGGTAAGCGGTTTGATCGTAGCCGTGGTTTGAACCAGTGGCCATCATGTCGTCCGAAGGTCCAATGGGTTCGGTTGGCGAGTCCGCTGTTGACGAATCCGACGTGGATCGTGGACCAGATGACGTAGAAGGCAGTAAGTCCGTTGGTGTAGTCATAACTTGATCATTGCCCCCGGCAGACTGTTGGTAAGGTCCTCCTCGATTTGTCGTAAAACCATTTCGGTTTTGCTGCTGATGACATGATGATAAAATATGCTGCTCCAAATCACCACTTGCAGCTACTGACCCGCTGTGCTCGGAAAACGTAGGCATTGCTAATCATGAAAAGCAATAAATAAAATATATATATATATATATATATATATATATATGTGGTATTATTTCGTAGAAAAAAATTAATTTATCAATTGGTTTAAATAAAAAATACCTAAAAAATATTTTTACTAAAGATAAATGTTCTAAAGACATTACTGTAAAGCGTATTTACCAGGAATTGTAGACTGTGTGTTTGTCATACAACTTGAAAACAAATCATGATGACCGGTCAGAGTTGAATGCAAGTCTGTAGGTGTACCAGTGACGCTTGAAGTTCCTAAAGCGGAGCCAGTACCAGAAAATCCACTAGTAGTTAATGCGGGTGGTGTGAAATTGGTACATCCGCCTCCTCCGGGCCATGTTGAATAGGCTGTAGAATGAGAATATCCCCATGAATGATGTGGTGCGAATTGACCCATGTCTGTGAAAAGAAAAGGAATGTTTAACACAAAATAACTAATAAAGTTATCAACTAGTAAGCATTAATATAATATCATAATATTAAGTAAAAAACAAATTGTCTCATTAAATTTTTAAGAATTTTTCGATTTAAGCTATCGAATATTTTGCATACCCATTACACAAACTTTTTTTCATGTATCTAAAACTACAGCTCGATATAATCCGTTCAAATCAGAAAACTTATAAACTGTTGAGTGGCAATTAAACGTGTAGGTTGACGCACATAATATTTCGAGTAGCGTTTCTGGGTCAATAATTCATTTTAATAATAAAAATCCTTTTCACTAGGACATTAAATGACCATTGGTTTAATGATGGTGGTTTGAATGAACACATAGACCACACATAACTCTGGACTATAATATTGTACGCTGTTCAATAATAATAACACGTGTAAAACCTCCCCGTTCACCTTCGCGTATATGATTAATGGTTGTAAATATTTACTGTAAATGGTCTTGTTTAGGTGCTAAAACCATTAGGCTACAGGTTCTTTGCTACATTTACAACACCAGCAGGACATCGTCATCACAAACCCTACCGATATTATTGTTATCCTTGTTTAACCATACCAACAGTTGCGGTGAATGGATTGTAAAAATATGAATTATGGTGTCAGTGCCACCTACTTGTCATATAGACAAAAACACGCCCAGTGCGTACCTCTCGGCGACTAATGATGCGCTGGTATCATCTCAATAATATTTTTGTATACATCATTATTCGTGTAGTCATTAACGGCAAGACGCCGCCATTAATATCAATTTATCTCGCATTGGCATGCACAATGATCAATAGATTGACGGACATCCTTAATACAAATTTTTATGAAAATTGAGTTATATAATCTTATTATGAATTAATTATTTATATTCCCTGTGGATAGGGGAAAAGAATACTTCCACGGCCCCTCTGCCAGTCGTAAAAGGCGACTAATGAGGTTGCGTCAGGTCGATAGCCGGCATAAAATTTTTGTCAAATAATTTGAGGTTTCCTGAACAAAACTTAGGTGAATTAAATGAATGTTGAAGGAAGAAGAGGTAGAAGAAGACTAAAAAAGAGATGGAGGAATGCTATTGAATGCGATATGAGGACAGCTGATGTGAGCGTAGATGATGTGGGAGATCGTGTCAAATGGAAGTTTAGGATAAGTGACCCCAAGTAGTTGGGATTAAGGCGAGGAAGAAGAAAAAGAAGATGAATTAATTATTTATGTAATCATCTATTGTCAGGTACATAGACGCAATTGCAACAAAATTTTCTAATGAACTAATATTTAACTTCTCCTTCTCTATAATTTATTTTTTTCTAACTAATAAAATATTTGTACACAGCATGCAATTGAAAAAATGTATATTATAAATAACATTACATACATTATTGCCCTAGTTTTATCAGGTACATTTGCTAAAAAGTCTCAGGGACACCCTTCTCGTTGCGAAAAAATAAAACAAGTCATGACACCTTAGTACACCCTTTCAACGCCGTGGAATTTTTTATGAATAACATAATTTTGAAAAAGTAATGTATTATTAAAATATTAAAGAAAACTAACAAATCATTGTTAAAAACAACATTGTCCTACTTTATATTGTCGTGAGAAAATATTTCAATAATATCAATTGTCATATTATAATGAATTATATTTTTTATTGGCATTCGATTTACTCGTATATTTGATTTATAAAAATCATTAACTTTTTTAGGGAACAATGACCCTCGAAATGAATTTCTTTAATACATATTTTTTGATAAATAAAAAATAATATGCACTTACTTTGACAGTTGGCCATGGAAGGCATACGAAATGCCAATGGATCGGCTGTCCTGCTCAAAGGATCCAATGGATTTCCGAAATGAGTAGATAAAAACGGCCTTTGACCAAACGCGAAAGCATGGAATTGCTGCTGTTGTCCTGGAAAGACATCATAAGAACCTATTAAAATAATTAAACGGCTAAGTTACACACTTCGTTAATCTCGAAAAGCGTTTTGGCGTAATAAATTTAATATTAATAATTTTCTGCGTTCATTAATAATTTCCTTGTATGCGTTTAAAGCGTCTTTTATAGAATATAAATAAAAAAAATTGTGTAACCTCTTTTGAAGTTTGCCGTTGTTTTTGATCATTTAATTATTTTAATCGATTATTCTGGCAAATCAAATACTCAGTCACACAACATTAACATAATATAAAAGACAGAAGATAGTGTTGTTTTTACAAGATTGTGTTTTGTCGAAACCCAAAATTTAGGTTTGTCAATTTTCGTTGACGTACTTATTTCATAGATATTTTTTTATGAATAACCCGTATTTTTTAATTTACCACGTTGAAACAATTAATAGTATTAATTTGGTTTGGGGACAGTGCAATGTTGCATTTGATAGAACGTTTCACATGACCCACTCGTCAGTGTCTCGCGCACTTTTCCATTAGTCGTCGCAGACTTGACAGTTGAAAATGTCTTTGCTCGGAGTTTCGCGACCTTTATTACTCACTGTACGAAGCCGACACTATGTGCGACCGGCGGAAACGTGGCAATTAATGACGACGCCCGACAGCTGCACCGGAGAATAGGCACGTGTGTGGTTATCCCACACATTCTGCCGTCCCGCTATACGCGGCATTTCTGCACCGCGTCCCCCTCGTCCCGCGCCCGAAAAACCTTATCGGGCCCCACGACACGATAATAAATGGACGTCTTGGCGAATCGTCGAGGCGATCGGCTTCCAAGATCATTAAACGCGCACGATGGCGTGGTGACGTCCCGTGCAAAGTTCACACAGATTTGTTAGACGGCAGCACGCGGACGGACGAGCAGCCGCCGTCGTCTGTCGGCTGGCTGATCGCCCGACGGCGTCAGTGTCAGCAGCAGCAGCTTTTTTACGACGACATGCTGAAAACGATGTTTACCCGAGATAAACGATGCCGCCGAAAGAGCGGTCGCCGTCTTAAAAAACCGGATTTTTATTTTATTTGATTTTAACACCGATGTCGACGTTTAAAGAGACCGCGCGCTGGCATAAACAAACCGATTGGTAAGACGCCTTTTGATGTTTGGCGATGGGCCGTCGATCCAAAAGAAAGGGACACGGCGACCGACGACGTGGCGGCGTGGAGGGACGTCGTAAAAATGCAATGAGACCCCGCCGGCACGGTCGTAAAAAACACAAGTTTAACCTCAAACGAACGGTTACGGACACATTCTGGTCGCATTTGTTTCCAGAGTCACAGCACATTGACGCCAGCCAGAGTATTATACAATTATGTACGGTGGACGCGGTAAGCGGTGGAGTGCCAACATAAATTAACATCCTCGCGGCGCTATAATAGTACACTCGAATGCCGTTCTTCTCGGTACTAATAATTATAATGACACGTTTACTCCAATAAGCTTTTGACCAACGTGCATACGACCTATCTAAACTGCATCAATGCTAACTGTACAAAATTCTTGCGGCATTCATTGAGTAGGCGTGCCGATTAAATTTCACAGTAGAAGAAATGTCGATTTTTTTATAAATAAAAATAATGTATTGGATATCATCAAATTTATTGAATCACAGTGTTAAAACGAATAAAATAAACCAAAAATTGACTTGATAAAAAAAAAAAAAAATGTCACACTATAATTCAAGTAATGCTTTCATTTCGGGTGTCTTATATTACAATCCCCCCCCCTCTGGTTGCGCCAGAATTACAATTAAATTTAAATCAAAATGTTAGATAAGAAAACCAATGATTAAGCAAAATGTTATGACAAATAATTAACAATATTACTAACTTGTTTTAGATCGAGGTTCTCTTGGTCCGTCAACGGTGACTTTGATAGCTTTGTTGTAAGTGGTAACTTGGGGAGGTGAACAGCTCACAGTTATCGTTAGTGTGAAACTTTTTCCTGTAAATGAAAACTTTGGTAAATAAACAATGTCAAATTTAAAAGTAAAATGTTTATATTCCTCGTCTTTGTCAATTCATACCAAAATTATATATATGTTAAAAATCGAATGATTTAATTATATTTTTTTTTGAAATAATGTAAAATTATTATAATAATCTTTTTCGAGTATATTTTTGAGAATGTTTTGAGAGTAATCTCCTTACTTATTTTTTATTACATTTTACATTACTTTAAAATGGTTTTTAATTTTTTGTTCTTGAGCTTACAAATGCATTAGATTAATATTGAAAAATAACCGAATTTATACTTGACGGCGAAATGGAACCAAACTTTTCGGTAATTATATAATATTTTTCGACTAAAAATCTAAAATTTCGATTGAATCTATAGAAAAGCATTTTTTTAGAAAAATTATTTTTAGTCTTTGAACAACAAAATACAACATTAAGAAATCATAGAAATGTAAGCATGTTGAGAAGCCATTGAATCATGTTTTGACTCAAATGTTGTTTAGCACATTATTGATAATTTGTTATAAACCAACCCAAACCAAACCCAACCAAGTAAAAGACTGTTATTTTTCCATCAAAAATTTTCGATAAATATTCATTACTTTAAATATTTTTTCACTTTGATAAAATATTCTTAAAAAAAAAAATAATAAAACTAAATAATTTCTTTATGAATATATTTTCAATATTATGTAGAAGTATATTCTCAAGAATATTTCCACTATTGACAAAATTCTTCCGTGGATATTTTTTCATTACATTATTATGTTTCAATAAATCTTGATTATTTAAAATAACTGTATTTATAATAAAAATTTTGTTTCAAAAAGTCAATTACATGTCAATATAATTAGGCAGCCAGTTAACCTCGGTTAGTTATTCATTATTTATTGAAATGATACGTTTGTCGAGTTTATGTTGTCACAAATTGACTGTAATGAATACATAATTACAATCGACAATCAAACAGTTTAATTAGCAATGAAAATAGACTTGACAAACCTATCTTTCTGTTAATTATGGATGAACTTAGGCCTCTAAGTTATATTGTTGTAATCAGATGAAGGTTAAAATCACTCTACATAGGGTAACTGTAAATGCAATTTTTTTAGATAAATGCAAATGTTTTTACTTCGAATTTACAATTAATATGATAGCTACATATATATGGATCAGAACTTTTTAATCTAAAATATTGTCTGCTTCCACACTTCATCTTATTATTTTTGATGATAATTGCTTACTTGAAACATTTTAAAAATAAATCTAAGAGTTGTCCAATTAATATTATGGAAACTTAATAAAAGTAGTTGTTCTAGATATTTATACTCGCACAACAATATTTTTGTCAAGTCTATAAATTTGTTATATTTTAAATCATTAATATTATAAACTTAGATCCTCTTTAAAATTACTACTTTTAAAGTACTTAAGGTGTTTATTAAAATTTAATTTTTGAGCTCGCTGGTAAACAAAAGTTTAATTTCGACAAGTTACTAGTGATTATGCAATTAACTTGTTTAATTATTCTTTATGTCGATATGTAAAACAAACATTTATTAACACTATATTTAGTTATGTAATGATGTATCAAAATGTTATTAAGTGATTTTTTTTTTAGTACTGCCGAATATATTAATCAAGAGTTCTAAATTTTATTGTTACTCATCATCTACCATAAGGTGATAATAGAAATAGAACAAATAATGACATAATGTATACATAATTATTTAATAATTATATACAAACAATTATATCATTAATAGCGCTTGAATTTTTATTCACTAAGTCACTTTTTGTTCGTTGAAATATAGTATTTCATCAAGGAATACGATTGTGTGAAACAAAAATTGTTTTGTCATAAAAGCAAATGGAAATGTTAACCGATTATTAATTAAACTAACAGTGTATAAATAAAAAGGCATTTAACAGTAACTTGCGTGTATTTCTGCGAAACATATTGAATTTGTGCAAATACAAGTTCTTCGCTTCAAAAACAATTTTTTATGTTATTTATTAAATAAAGAATGCATAGACACCCAAGAGCTGAAATTACTAATAATCGTAAAGACTTTAAAAGTAATGATCGGTCAGTGTATAAATAATATCATAAATATAAGTATTGAATATTCACGCTGTTCACAACAAGGGAAGGTCGTCGTCATTTCTGTACGTCAGTATTTTTATGTGCAGAGAAGAAAAATACTGTCGTTAAACTAACCGCATGACGACACGAGTTTTTTTCAATGTGGGATTTTAAACGTTTCGAATAAAAAATAATATAAAATTTAATTCGAAGATCCCCAAAGAATATTTTTATTCACATTGTGCGAGTACATAAGTATACAAATCATCACTATGACGTTTACGACTCGTTTATTTTATTTTTATTTTTAGTATTATGTGTAATGTAATAAACGCGCCTAATCTTACAGAAAACCTCAATTCTATTTAAACATGCACAAATGTTATCAAACGACACTATGGCGAGATGTTGTATAGAAATTAATTGACAATGGAATTTAAACATAGTCGTTTGAAGTTTTCTTCCTGTAATGGGCGATCAGCTTTACATTTTCAACATACATTCGTTTTTTTTTTTTATTCTCTTTATAAAAAATATATTAACTCGGTCAAATCGGGAAATTCATTTTCATTTGTTTTAAGGAAATAAATGTTGATAAATATTGTCCGTTACTGACCTCTTCCGCTTCTACCGACGAACCTCAAGTCGTTGAACTTTGCCACTTGATTTTTCATCAAAGCTGTGCAGTTTCTCAATTCGGCACAGTAGTTCTCGTCGTTACCAGCCCGTATGGTTACCGCTGTGCCGTCGGGCACCTCGCCCAGGGCTACCACCTTAAAGGCCACCGGAAGAGTTTTATTGGACCGCCAGTGCGTCGGCAATATGGTACACACGAGAAATGGGCTGCCGGTACGGACCAATTCACCGGGATGCTCAGATAAAAAATCTCCTAATGATCTCTCAGCCAAAATGTCAGCGGTCATCTTGGCGTACGCATCGGAAAGCGCGTCATTGTTTCCGCTGTTGGGCGCCCCATTCATTTGGGCGCTTTTCACGACCATTTGGCGGCCCGGTAAAGCCGCCTCTTCAGGATTACACGATAGAAACGTAACTGGATATTCCTGAAAATATTATACACAGAAAATTAATACAAGTTTTAAAAAATGTATTCATTGAAGTTTAGTAAAATTTTGTTGTTAGCGAAACTACAATGTAAGGAAGAAATTATTATCAGTCAATAAATTTAATGAATTAAGATTTTCGGAAGTTATGAAATGAACAAATCTAATTTTTGACGACAAATTGGATTTTTTATTAATAAAATTATAATTATGAGAAAATCGTCTTAAGATATTTAAAATGAATTCTTTGATGAAAATCAGTGGAATTTTTCTGAAAACAAAAAATATCGACGTCTAACATACTTTTGTTACAAATGATAACATTTTCTTACTAACCTGTTAGTGAAAAACAAATCGATGAAAATGATTTTACTCCAATTCCAAATGATACGACGACATTTGACGTGTCGTGTTAAAAAGAGTGTCAAGGTCGTCAGGGGGAAAAAAACTCGGCAACGGTTAAACGAAAATAAATAAAAGTTTCGACAGCCTTCGTCAGTGGCGGCGGGCGGTGGTGACGCGGCGGTAAACGTTTTTTTTTACGACCGCTTTTCCCGCTCTTTTTTTACATCCGTTCCCCTCGCCGCCCATGTCATAGGTTCAAACAAATAGCCCGTCAACGTCAACAAGGAAAAACACATGCACACACACACTGAAAACGCACGTGGAAAAATCCGTTACGTCTGAATATTTAAAAAAAACCGATTTATTATTAATTCTGTGCACGAAACTTTGACGCGTTTCGGTGACCACCGGAGAAGTGGTTAGCGATAGTCGAGTCGGCAGCACAATAGCAATAGTGGCAATGGTAGACGTTGCTATGCGGCGGTATAGTGGAAGTTTGAGGCGAGACGGTGGCGTATGTGCGTGGCCGAACGCGCGCCACCCGAGTGTACGTGTGTTGACCGCAATATTCGGGTGTTCCAAAAGCTTCGCGGGACGCCCACATAGGCACGCACGCACGCACTTGGACGGAGGCGGCGATCTGGAGGGTTATACCTTTAGCGTGCGCGGCCGCAAAGACGCACGCCGGTGGCGCACCGCCACCGCACTGCCGCCCAGAAACCCAAACCAAAGTCCATCCCCGCGACAACCGTCTCTTCTTCTTTCCGTCCCGCCACCCGTTCACTCGCCCAAACCGAAGGCCTAACGACTACTGCCCGTACATAAGTCCCGACGCTCACGGTACACGCACCCAACCCTTCCGTACGAAACGTTAACCGTACGTGCACGGTCTAATTACTCTCTGGCCGACGCCATTGTCTTTGCCGACGTTACAAGCCTTTAAACCCTTTAGCGCGCCAAAGCCATTTTTATAGTCTACCCCTTTTCGGCCGTTACTGTTTTTGTATTTTAATGAAATTTCCGGGCGCTACCCTCGGTCATTTTCCTCGGACCTTCCAGGCCGTCCGGATACGCGTCCTTCGTCTACCTGCACTCTTTGGGGTAGCACTTATTGTGTCAACAAGCTGTTCATCATTTTCTACTGCAAGTTGGTTGTCACACAAAGTGCTGCGCTAATTAAAAACAGCATAACATCATACCAGAATATATAAGAGAAAAAGTCATAACGTGATGTTCTAACGATGTGTACTTATTGTTTTTTTTTTCATCCGGAAGAAATGTTTTAAACTAAAATAACAAAATATCTTTCTAGCACACATTAAATCTTAATTTGTATTTACACAAATTAACGTTTGACAAATTATAAGTTGTTTTGGAATTGTATGCGAAAATTTTATGTATGTAATTCGATAAGTAATTATCCTTAAGTTCTATCAAAATTTTTTGTAAAAAGAGCTAAAAAATAACTATTTTTAAATTTTAATAAAGTACAAATATATTATTATTTTTTTCTTATTAGAGACACTTAATAAAAAATATGTTTTAAAAGTAGTTTAAAAATGCAAAAGTTGTTAAAAATTTAAAACAAAATGATTATTGGATCAAATTTTTTTGAATCTTCACCTCTTTAATTATGTAGATATTTTTTTTATATTTAGTGTATGATTATAGCAAAAAAAAAAAAAAACAGAAAACTTCTGTTATTTAAACAGAAATGACGTAAAATAACTGTTCTTGTTAGATTATAAAAGATTATAACCTTGAAACTTCAATAATTTTATTATTATAAAACTATTTTTCACTAACCTTATAATAGTTTATAACTATTTGCTATTAAAACAAACAATATGAAACAACACGTACGATAGTGGATTATGCTACAAGCTGTAAATGGATGTAATACATTTTTTAAAACTTTTTTAGGAATGTAAAAAAATAGTAATATAAAAAAAATATTTAATCAAATATCTATGAACGTCCGGAGAAGAGTTGCTACTGCATCCCCTTGGCTATTTCGTGTCCATAACTAAAATTTAAACATACAATGTTAGCTACTAAATCATTTAATTTGAATTTAAATTTATTGTCAATGTAAAATAGACAACGTGACAACTGTTACTAATAAAATTTCAAAGACCAGAAGTGTTATTTAATAAGGAAGTCGGTGGATTTTGTGTGGTCCATGAATAATAAAAATAAAATAGACTGTCTGTAATTTTCTAGACTTATCCCAAACAATTAATTAATTTAAGATCATTGCTATTAATATTTGAGTAAGGGAGGTATTATGTAATTGGTATACTGATTGCTATTAGGCAAAGATTAATGGAGTAATAGGCGCGTAGAAACATTTTTTGGGGGGATTGGATACATGTTTTTTATAAAGATTTCATTTTTAAGAAACCTACAATTTTCAGAAATTGACTAAGTTATTGAATTTTTAAATTATTATCCAAACAATGATAATTTATTGAAAAATAATTTAAATGAACACATAAATTTGTTTTAAATTGCACTCATATCGCTTTTGCAAGAACGATATAATGCTGTTGTTTGACAGCGTGAACAAATTAATGAAAATGTCATTTATTACAAAGGTTAAAAAAGTATTTCGCATTACAAGCATTTGAAATTCGAAACATATTTAAATTAGCGTAGAGGGATTTTTAAATAAAAAAAATAGGGAATATTTATACTTGTGTATGAAATTTCTATAAATAAAATATTTTTGTTACATAAGTTCATTTACTGAAAAAAATAAACATAATAATAATCCAGAAATATACTTTAGTTATTGAAATATAAATTTTAGAATTGAGGATTTTCATTTTTATTTTTTCAAATAAACAATTAACTTATATCGATACAGAGAATAACTTTTTGACGAGCAAAATAAAAAGACCATTGGTAGTGGAAGAATTGAGTACCTCAGATAGCAAAATTCCTAAATATATCTCTGCTTTAGATGATCGATTTCAGGTCGATTTCTCCTTTTATATATTTTTTTACGCTCCAATTTCTTCTTAATTACTTGCTAGACCAATTGAAAAATGTTATAATACATTCAACATTTCGTAAGAAAAAATATCTCTCTCTTAATTGAAAAGTACATATGCATAATATTTTTTTAACATGATCTAATATAATCTCAGATAAATCAGCTTGTACATTAAAAAAGTTATCACATGAAGTAATATCGCAAATTCGACTTTTTTGTCTCATAAAATAATAATTTTTTAAAAAAATAATACTACCTAACGAGTTTTTCACTAATTTATCTCAATATACCAAGTAGTATTTCTACTAAATTTCAAGTTAATAAAGTGAATACTTAATTTGAAGACTCAATTAAAGTTTAAGAGTGACAACTTTCCCTACAATTATTTTCAATAATTAAACTGTTTTTAAAAATAATATTTGATATTTTTTCTTTATGTCTGAGGTGACTTCTATTTCCTATTAAAATTGATAATACTACTGTTAACTATTGAACTATAAATATTATGCACAGTTCAGTAATTAACAGTATATTACTTGTATGTTAGAAAAGTAATAAAAATATTATTTATCTTTTTCTTTTTTTAATTAACTCGAGTCACTATATATTTAAACGGTCATGAATCATAATCAATACAATCAAATGTTATTTTATAAATACACAATTCATACGTTTTTTTTTTACGACCGCACTTCCCGCACTTTTTTTACATCCGTTCCCCTCGCCACCCATGAAATAGGTTCAAACAAATAGCCCGTCAACGTCAACAAGGAAAATATAAATTCATAAACACACGGGTATACTAATTAATTAGGAAATCTATTCCCTTACTTACTGAACACCTTATATACAGAGTGATTGACTAACTATGTCTCACGATTTTTCTTTAAAAATATAAGTGTTATCATACAGGGTGATTTTTTTATCATAACCCACTTAATTACTTGCAGAATAATAATAATTTAAACATTTTTTTTTCATTATCTTTAGTTACACATTATTCTTGAATTTTTAACTATGTAATACTTTTTAAGTTCATCCCTTATGCCTTGGAGGGGGGTCAACTTTGTTTTTTTAAATGGTAACACATATTTTTAATTTAATAAAATGTTTGAGTTTTTAATTCAATGGAATTTGAATTTTTAATATAACTTAATTCGTTTATTAGATATAATCATTTAAAGTTTCAAATTTTTGAATTAATATACAGGTATAATACACAATGGATTACAAATATAGGTAGCTAATTGGTATTTTATAACATCGATATTATCAGGTACACAGCATTGTTATGAGTTTATAAATACACTAACAAACAATACAGAAAGTATATCTATTGATAATCATAATTGATAATAAACAATCCGTGACTGAGACAGCAATGTCATAAAAATCCAATTAGCTACCTGTATTTACAATCCCATGTGTATTATACATGTATATTAACTCAAAATTTTGAAACTTTAAATGTTTATATCTAATAAGCTAATAAAGTTATATTAAAAATTCAAATGCCATTTACTATTAAATTAAAAACTCAAACATTTTATTAAATTAAAAATATGTGTTACCATTTAAAAAAACAAAGTTGACCCCCCTCCAAGGCATAAGGGATGAACTTAAAAAGTATTACATAGTTAAAAATTCAAGAATAATGTGTAACTAAAGATAATAAAAAAAAAAAATGTTTAAATTATTATTATTCTGCAAGTAATTGAGTGGGTTATGATAAAAAAATCACCCTGTATATGTAATTATTTTATTTGTTATAAATCTTTGTTGAGCTACTTGACAAGAAAAATAATTCCATCTTCATCCCTTAACCATTAAATCAATATCAACTTTAGTTTGTGTTTTATTATTCTTGTTTATCATAAAAAAAATCAATTTTAATAAACTCTAAACTTTAAATAGTGATAACTCGTTTAGAGTTTATTAAAATTGATTTTTTATTGTACCGATAAGGACTATCGGTGTATTGTACCGCAACGGGAAAAACTTAGGTACCCTTGTTCCTCTCTGACTTGAGTAATACACACATTTGAAAAAATTAAGTTGCTACCTTTATCAGAAATATCCCATATCACATAAATAGGATAACATAAAAATATTACATAAATAATAAATTAATAAAAACATGACTAAAAGATATAAAGAAAAATATTCTCGTTATTATTTTTATTTTTATACTAATTAAGTGGTTCAAAACAGAAAATAACACTGTATATTATATCTATAATAAGATATATGACAATATGTCCTTAATAAAAAGAATAATTTAATAAAAATATACTTTTAATTAAACAAGTTTTGGCCATGTTTCAATTAAAGTTTTAAATTTAATAAAAAATATTAGAAAATTATGATCAGTAATATTGTTAAAGTCTTTTAAATAAAATATTTTTTAATAGCTGAAATCATTTTTTTTTTTAATTAATTCACAAATTTATAATTTAAATTGAATATTTATTTAGATTCCAATATGTTATAATAATTTAGATTAAAAATATATTAAATTTTTATCGTATTACCTATCCTTAAGCAAAATAATTTTATAACGTCTTTAACCGACTTATCAATAGTTAATAAAACATATATATCATTAATTCTAATCACATTAGATTATGAAAATGTAATAACATTAGATATTATTTTAGGTTTTATTCTTCAATTTTTTTAATATTTTATGAACCTCAATAAATAATTCAATTTGTTCGGAAAGACAAACGCTTAAAAAAAAAAAGTTACCAATAGTGTTTTTTATAGTAATATACATATTTTACATATTGTAATAACACAACGTGTAAATATTTTCGATGAAAAAAAATTGTGGTATTTTGCACAAGTAATTTCTATAGAGCTTTGGGTCTTTGAAAAATGATAATTATCATTCAAGACTAGATTGAGTTATTGAAATTGTAATAATAAAAATATATGTGACCCATCTTAAATTATCTTATGTATATTATTTTTAAGCAGCGAATATTCCAAACATTTTTGAAGGACTGCCAATAAAAACTAGCTGTTTAGTATTTTTGCCTTATATATTATTGTTATTTTTATATTCAAAATAACAAATATCTTGTTAATTTAAATGATATTATAATGTGAAGTATTCAATGACGTATCCCGATTTTTTTTTTTAATATATAAAATTAAAATGTTTTTAATATTTTGTGATTTTTATTATACATAAATTACTAAATTATTACATTTATTATAACCTTATTAATATTTTTAATATATGATTATAAAAAAAACATGAAATAAAATATTTTAAAACATTATATTTTAGATTTTATGCGAAGGTATTAATTTCAATGTGATGTGTTAATTATATTATTTTTTGTTTTTGTGGCTGTCACTACTTTTTCTCAGCTCTCATCGGACATATTTATATCGAAAATAAGTCAAAAGATCACAAATTACAATTAATTGAAGACAGTTCCCTTATATATTGAAAAAGTTTCCCCTGTTTTCTTTAAATGAGATAATTTTTAAAGATTAGGATTTTTAAAATCTGTAAATTTTGACAATTATTTTATTTTTATTTTCTTAAAACTGGCGTAGCTTTTCTAAAAATGCTTGAATTTAAATATTTATTTTACTTATACATAGGTGCTACCGTTTCTCTAGGTTTAATTTTTTGAAAATCTGACCCTATACCCTAACTTACGAAGGTCACAATAAACGAATTAAAAAAGTTAAATTTATTTTTACTTTATAAATCAATACTTCCAATTTTTATGCACATTTGCCACTGAGATAACAAAATGTACAATAACTTAATAAGTTTTTTATGATTTCTCCGAAATAATTACAATTATTAAGTATCAATTTCATAACAGAAATTATAGTTATTTAATTAACGTCAGAATTATCAAACTTTATTTTCTTTTTTTTTTTCATCTATTCTAGTGGTGATACTATGCTGATATAATATTACAAGAGTAATATATAAGCATTTTTTGTTATTAAATTGGCATACAAAAAAATCTTTAAACATTATTTTGTATGTTTAGCGAATTGCGTCGAGTATCAAATTATATTTAAATGCATAACTAGTTTATTTAATTACTTTGTAACTTTTTATGACATTTCCATAAAAATTACAATACTAAATATTTAAATATCAATTCCATACTAAATTTAATTATTATAATTATTAATTCTTTATATAATAAGCACACTTAAATTATAAAATTAATTATCACAATATAATTAAGGAAATGAGGGTTAATGTTGTTTATTAAATAATCCAATAATTTCTTCTTGAAATTAAACACTATCTACAAATTTACAACGTTGTTTATGATAGTGATTTTAATTATTGTCAGATTTCATCTGTACTTGTCCCAACTATACAGCACACCATTGTGCTACCTGTTTTTTTTTTAATTATACATATTTAATCATTTTTCGTTTTGATGATTTTAAAAGTTTATTTTTTTATTAATATTTTGGAGTTAGGTTATATTTTTGACGTATAGTGGCCACCGTTAGCAAATAATTCAATCACATCTAAATGGACAACAATGAAAAATGATCATTACCGGTAATTGATTTCATTAGACAAAAATAACAGTTAAACTCTTAGTTTAGAAATTATTTTACTTTTTGTTTTCTAATGTTTGTTATTATATTATTTTAATATTTAGTCATAATTTTCGGGAAGGAGGAGTAGCAACTCCCAAACTCCCTGAAATGCGCTATTGGATGTATCAATTTGTTAAAAATTGAATGTGCACTTTTAGATTACAAATGGTATATAGTAACATTTAGCAATACTTTTAATGGGTAGATGGCGCATATTATCCGTTATAGCATACAATAATGTTAGTTTTTGAATATATTTGTTGATAATCTTTTTATTTAACATTATAACTGCTTATTGTATATCAAAGATATTATGTTAATTAAAATTATGTGATAAAAACTTTAAATTCTTAAATACAATTATTAAATTCTAATAATTGTTTTAACGTTACTAGATCACATATTTTGAAAACCGCAAAAACAAATATTGAGATTGCGAACATATTCAGTGACATATTAATAATCACTTTTCTTTGTTGATTAATTGTATAAATATTCAATTAATTGTAGTGCTTTACGTAAATAGATTACTACTACCTACTGATATTTACATAAGATTGTCATCTATTTCAATGGATTCTAAATAATAGACATCTTAAGATGTCACTTCTCTTCTAAATAAAATCAATGATTGGTGATTTTAATAAACTTTAAAAATTAATCATTTAATTTTTCATCTTGCAGAGATTTTAAAAGCCGAAGACGTATATTAATCAATTTTCTTCAAATGTCATAATATGACTTTTTATGATTTTTATCATTAAAATCTCCTCAGTGTACAAAATAATGTATTTAAAATCATTTTAAATACATCCAAATTCGTGAGAAAATTCATTAGCATTCTAAATGACTCAATAAAGGATTAGATGGGAGTTTAAAGGGAACGTGTGATTGCACATAAAAGATTACCCACTCGGTCGGGGTGGTCGTACAGAGGTAGCACGTGTCGCCTGAGGAAATCAGCCTTTGCTCGTTGCGGGCTCACAGCGGTGGTCCTAGTCATAGGCTAAGCAAGTCTCTTCTAATATAATAATACGCCCGGAGCGTTAGGATACATAGTGTACATTTTGCCAGTAAAAACTGTGCATGGCAAAACGTCAGCAACAGCATCCTTTGCATTAATCAATGGCCTGCTGACAATTCCATACTATACGTGCCCCATTAACGCCGTCTTGGTAGGTCTGCGGGTGTCAGAGCACTGAACATATAATCCCTAAAACGATCGTGCACGAGCCCAACATTACTATAACTGCCAGTATATTAATCATCACTCGATCAGAAAATATGTCGTCACCACCAATTTGGTGGTCATTATCCGGCCGAAGGTGATACTTCCTATTTTCTTGACCATCGAGTGTTTAGTTCGGATTACCATCTGTTATAGCAAACATGTGTTAGTTGCAATTTTTTTTTTTTCATCTATCTTTTGTTCGCTAGGTTTTATTGTGATTGAAACAGATCCATTTTATACAAAAATACTATAATAGGACACAGTGTTTGTAAACATTTAACGTTTAATTTAGCAGCAAACACAGAATGATGAGTCGATGAGAACTCAAATAAGATACTTTATTACTTCAAATTTTTACTGTCAATAAATTATCCTCAATCAATTGCATAATAATTGTAATAATTGCAAAATGCTATTGATACAGTGATATAGTAGGATTATGTTATATCAAAAACAGTCACCATAGATATGCCACAGCTGCTAACCGAATTCCAATGCTTGATATAATCCTCTAAGAGTTAATCTATTTTAAAGTATTCGAAAAGGAAAACGTTGGTCATAAAGATTTATTTGATAGGTCCGAGTGTGTGTGGTAACCAATTGCTTCCGGGCCACAAACATGTGGTTCAACTCCAAGAAATTCGATAGCTCAGGTCAGTATCGATCATTTTCCAAATACGGATTAGAAAATAGTGTGTATAGTGAGAATATGACAAAATGGAATTTCAGACTTAATTTATTTAATTTGTAATTCATATTTTTTCGATTTTTTTTAATCGAACCAATAACTAAGCTATTATTTTAGTATTATTGTAATCAAATTTTATGAACAGTATTTTCATATTTTTCTTTTTATACGTATCTGCGCACTGCAAGACCCTTAAATCTGTATCGCTAAATGATTTTTTTATATATACAGTGTGGCCCACCACTCACTGACAACTTAAATAACTTTTGATCCAGTTAATATTTTTAGCTGATTTTTTTTTTAAATAATAGTTATACGTTAGGTCTATAGCTATATCTCAATAATTAATTTTTTTACATTTTATTAAAAATATTAATTATTTTTAAATTTTAAATAAAATGTAAAAAAAAAATCTAAGATAGCTATTTTGTAGAGTAGAATTTAAGAAAAATTTTAGTAAAAAAATATCTTATTAATATTCAGTAGTAAATATTCTGTAGCGTTTTGAAGTTTGTGAAAATTTGAATTTTCATGTACTATTTTACGGTATTAAACATTGAAATACGTATTGAGAAAAGGACAGAAGAAAACGCTATCTTTTCATGATTACTGTGTATACATATGATGATAATGTGTATACATTACAAACTTGGCATTAATACCATGATAAGAAATTAGATAAGGCAATTATTACTTATCACTCTCATTCAAAAGTATATTGAAAAGATAGCGTTTTCTTCTGTCCTTTTCTCAATACGTATTTCAATGTTTAATACCGTAAAATAGTACATGAAAATTCAAATTTTCACAAACTTCAAAACGCTACAGAATATTTACTACTGAATATTAATAAGATATTTTTTTACTAAAATTTTTCTTAAATTCTACTCTACAAAATAGCTATCTTAGATTTTTTTTTTACATTTTATTTAAAATTTAAAAATAATTAATATTTTTAATAAAATGTAAAAAAATTAATTATTGAGATATAGCTATAGACCTAACGTATAACTATTATTTAAAAAAAAAATCAGCTAAAAATATTGACTGGATCAAAAGTTATTTAAGTTGTCAGTGAGTGGTGGGCCACCCTGTATGTGACTTCAAAAGTTTCGACTATCCATAGAATATACATAAAGTTTTATTATTCTTTAAGTATTTAAATTCACGTTAAATTTCAAATTAGAAATATAAACATTTAATTAGGCAAATAATACAAAACCATATTCGACCGAAGTGTCAAATATCAAGTATTTCTATAAATGTACTCGCAGTGTGATTCAATGTCTATTTAAGTGGACATATACTAAATGAAAGTGTTCCTTGGGATAATTTTTTGTTTTATACCATTCATTCGATTGACACCAGATGTTACAGCGTTGGGCAACAATATTTTCAGTCACCGTCCTTATTTTTTGATAAGCCATGAATTTACCAAGAATATTGAAAATCTTCCGGGTATTGCACACACAGTAAACATGAATTTAGAGGTTAACCACTGTTGGAGCACTTGGAATAAAATATTATTACATGTATACGCTCTAATGATAAAAGAGGTCGTTCTAATGTGTTTTGTAGATGGTACGAGAAACGGTGAGGTAAACACGGAAAGGATTTAATGGGCCACCCCGGCAGCTTGAACTTTATGTTGGTTTGACTTCTTATCCACTGCCCTTTGTATCCGTGTCCAAAAGGGTTAACCCCCGCAACAAAAGTAAATACCAAATTTTTTTCTCTATTACTCTTTACATTGTCTACGATCCCTAAGGGACCCTTACTCTTTCTTCCTGGTCGCTTGGCTACCACCGCGTTCTTATTACGGTCGCCTTTTGTCTAACATTCCAAAAATCAACCCGATCCGTCCGCACACCGGGTGTCCATAGTTTGTCCTGTTTAAACGGGGTTGACGTACGGTGTGCATGACATTGAAACTGTCGTGTGGTAGTGTTAATCTAGTTTCACGGGCAAGGTTACAAACTGGTGAGAAAAAATACACACATAACTTACGGTTTTAGTCCAACGCACATTGTGTGAGTGAAAATAATATGTGCATTATGTAAAAAGTGGACTGCACACCGAGTGTTTAGCGTTTCCGTATTCGATAAAAACCGAGTCAGGTAGTAATTGTGCATGGTAATGGTAGCGTTTGTAAAAGGCTAAAAATGTGTAACCATAGCGTGACTAATCCGAATGCCAGTAAATGGCTGATGTTTGATACACGGAAACACAATGCACAAATACATAAACTGGTGTTAACTCGGATACGTGGGGGTGTCAAGGAAAAAATGATGTTTAAATATTTTTAAACAATTCCGGAATACAGCCCTTTTGTGGTTTAATAGTAAATAATAAACAAAATAATCTTTCAATCCCAGTCTTTGATAAAAATTTACAGAAAATTAACTACCAAACATTAAAATGAATTTTTATTCACCAAATTATTTTTTAAAATCTATTCTAAAAAATGGCTATTTTGAAATGTTTTTACAACATGATTTTTTTTTTTTGTTAAAATTTGAACTATAAAAGCGTATTTAATAAATGCGATTTGAATACTTTTTTAAAAAAATTATTCAAATTTACTTCAATGGGACGCCATTATTTCCATTTGATATTATTCGTAATCTACGTGTTGTACATATATAAAAAGCAGCTCAATTTGTAAAAAAAAAAAACATGGTTTATTTTTTCTATAATGCTTCCAATGAAAAAATACTCGGCAATGAATAACACACTTGAGTTGCATGTGAAGTTTATCGCGTGAAACTAAGAGGGTTGACCGTGTAATATTTCACCGACTCACCGACTTCCGGCTGCTCTGGACGGGTGCCCCTTGTTTAATTTACCGGAAAAATACGATTTTTGAAAAATCTACTACCGTTTGGCTAATTTGGTTGGCGTTTCCATGAAAATGCTGTACACATTCCCCTTTCGGCCAATAGCCCACAACTATTGTTACCATATTTTTATGCGGCGCACAGTTCGCTCTTGTTATGATTCCCCTTCAACTGTTATTCGAACGGCTTTATACATTCGGCATAACAATACGAAGAAATTCTGCACTTATACTTGTCCTTGTGCGCATTTCATTTTCGCGTTAAAAAAACCATTTTCTTTACTCCTATCGCACGACTCCGAGTTGTTTTGCGTCGTGTATACATAGCACAGTGCGNATTTCATTTTCGCGTTAAAAAAACCATTTTCTTTACTCCTATCGCACGACTCCGAGTTGTTTTGCGTCGTGTATACATAGCACAGTGCGTACGGGAAATAGATTGGGGCTATTTTATGCGGTAATAACCGATTTTTATTTGCCACTGGATACGATACGCGTATAAAAAAAGCTCATATACATACACTCGTGGCATTACCCGGATTCCAATTTGATGGAATGGGGAAACCGATAGCATCAAAAAGCCGCGGAATATAACGCGGGCAAAATCGTATAAGGCAATATCGTCGCCGGAATTCCATCAGGCAGTTCAATTGTCCGTGTTAAACTGATCGTTTTTGAGTATTTTTATTCCATTTCCCATAGTTATTCTTTTTGTAAACTCTTACACAAACGCGGTCGTGCTGTTATTTTCCCTTTTTTTCCTATTAAATCTTTTATACATTACATTTATATTCTCTTGGATTTCCTTTGCTCTATTTTTACAATATTTGTTTATTAAAATGACAATTTTGTACACGTCAGTTTGATTCATTTATAATTCTATTCTCAGGTCATAATAATCGAGAAATATTTTTTTATTCTATTTGAAATAATACGTAGGCTGTCCGATAAATAACGTACATAAATATACTGAATATTGGAAAATAATTGCTTTAACATTTTTACACAATCAATAAGGTATACTTACTATTTTTCTACATAGCAACCATTCAAATTGATGCATTTTTCCCAACAATGGAGTAACTTGAAAATTGTCATGTCGGAAATACGCAGTTTATTTTTCATCCAAGTGCTCGGCTTTATGACCTCCTCGTCATTTTGAAAACGAGTTTCTTCTTAAGTGTTCAGTTAACGGACCAAATAAAGAACATTTGAAGGTGGTCAGATCAGGACTATAAGGTGGTAATACTTCCCACTTGTATTTTCCCAGCCAAACTTTGATTTTTCACGCTGAATGTTGGGTTGCATTGTCGTGCAGCAGCTTCACATTTTCTGAGCGTAATGGCTCTCTTCTCTCGAAATTACTTTTTTCTTTCAATTTTTCTAACGTTTGTGTAGCCATTTCTCTGATTTTCAATCGTCTATCCGATCGGAGCAATTTTTTGATTGCCTCAATATTTTCGGCGGTCGACCACTTTTTGTTGCCTCATCTTCAACACTATCTCCACCCGAATTGAATTTTGTACACTATTCCGAGACGTTACGTGCGGGCCATAAACTTCGGTTAATTTTTTATGAACTTCAGTCGGATAAATTTTTAGAAAATTAAAAAATCAAATGACGACGCGAACTTTTTTTTTCGTGCAACTTAAGTATCAGTTTTTTGCGTAGCTGACGGAACACTAAATTATTATAGTCACGATGCTTAGATTATGTCGTTTGTTAAATATATTATCAATTCTGGAAATATCTGCCCGATAAGGTCCATTGTTTACGCTATAAATAACTTTGTACCCTATTTATCGGACAATCTATTATTATGAATAAGTATTTTCTTTTGAGATTTGATATGAACAGTTTCATTTCTTTTTTTTTTTTTAGTGACGAGTAAAAAATTAGAAATATTTTTTTTTGCAAAGTACCGTGGGATCACAGCTATAACTAATAATCAAAGAGACAAGGCAAACAACTGTATGCAATAAATGTAATGGATAGGAAAAAAGTATCATGTTGGAAAGGCCGGTAAATGGCAAAAAATACCGACATCGATCTGCGCGATCAGATGACGACCACGATTAGAACCAACCCCATTAAAACCTATTATAATGTCCCCTGTTCTCACTGTCGGCATTGTCAGTGTAGACGTCACTTGGAAAAGAGAACGGAAGAATGAATGAGAAAGATGTAAAATGTATAAAACACCACAGTGGCGCTGGGAACGAAAAAAACCCGAAATGTCTATTCTCTGTGCCATTAACGTTTTGCGTAAGCGTTTTGTGGCCATTGATGTGTTGATACAATGATTAAAAGGCGGCGACTGTCTCTGTCCTCAGTCCCATAAGGCCGGAAAATGAACAGCGATCGAGGTTCCCGATTTTTTATACGCGCACACAACGAGTGCTTTTCTCTCTTCCTTTGTCCCAATAACCGATGTTTTATATTATGTACCGCTATCTAAAACGTCGGATCAAATGTGGCGGCAGTATCAGTGGCAAAGGCACACGAACCCCTTGTAATGTATGCCGAGTGGGACAGATTTTGGGCGATATTGGCGACCGTATACGCGAATTTTCTCATATCCCCCGAGACACTAAGACGCTCCTCCACATCGTCTTCTGGTACAAAGGACGGAAAATATTGACCTGTCTGACTTGAAGAATCGTCGCAACATCATTGCACGAATGCATTTGGAACCGAGTTGAAAATGAAAATTAGCATAAGCGCTTGACTTAAGAAAACGCGTATGTGACATTTCCCCTGAGGCCTTGAGCCGTGGCAACGTTTCAATTGATCACTAACAGCACCTGTACTAAATGACGAACGCATCACTATCGTCTAAACACCATTGTATTGTAATATATTTGTTATTATTAGGTACCAGCTGTTGTCGAAACGCTCGATGAATGTCTCTGCGGCACGCCAGTGTTGTGGCATACGATCAAAGACTTCGTACGATGGACGTCACAACATTTTTACGATCTTCGGAAGTAGCGCACTATAAATAAACAAATAAAATATTGTTTTCATACTCTCAAATGTATTGATAGTAAGTACTGTAACAAAACAGTAAATTTTATATTGTCAGTGACATTTCAGAGGATAACGTGTTCACAATTTATTTTAATCTCGTCATACAACGTCGCAATCTTATTGGGGTAATTATAATAAACATTTTTATCTAATTGAAGACCGTACTCATTTCATTTTAATTATATCGTTGTCAGTTAACATACATAAAATGGTTTTATTTTTGGAGATTTTTTTTTTAAGTTGCACGTGTAAAACTTTTTTAATTACACAGTTTAAAATATGTTTATTTCAATGGTATACTTTTATAGTTTTTTTTTAAACGAAGTATACAGTTACTTTTCGTATAAACCAAGAAAACTTTTATAACGGTCGCTGTAGATTTACTTTTGATGTAATAAAAATCAAAAAAAAATATTTAGAGAACAACTCTAGTGAAAAATATATTTACGAGGTCATGAAATAGATGGCAGCGTGACTAACTTTTATTGTGCCATCACGGGCATGACGTATTCGTTTTTTAATTTCAAGTATATTATTGTTTTTACGTACGGTTTTTGTGGTATATCGTTATCGTGTGTCTTCTATATAATACAAAATAATTAAAAAGATAACAATTTCGTTTGACTATTCGCGATTATTCGAAATCTCTGTACCGAATGAAAAACAGAACAGTTGGTGGTGACCTCGACCGTGTGTACAATTTTTAGTGTTGTGCACTTTTCCCCTGTACACTATGTGCGCAGCTATTATAATAACTGTTCACGCAATCTATCGTGTTACCTGCACCGCCGCCTCTGTTTATAGCACAACGACCGAACGCGTCTAGTTGTCAATCAGTGCGGGACAGGTGACCCTCCGGCGGTCAGACAGCGTGTAATAAACTACAGGGGATGATGCAACGATGACGGGCTTTGGTAGAGGGTAAAGAGGTCGGCATTGTTTGCCAAAGTTGATGCCGCCACCGATTTCCACTACCGTACCTTCTGCTCGTGTGTAAAACATCTACGTACGTACGCGTTATGTACAGTGTCGGACTTTGGACAATGGTCGCATTACTTCCGGTCCGGCGAGCACCTCGTCAGTTCCGTGTCATCATCGTCGTCATCCTCCTGTCCGTCCATACAGATCCGCTGTGGCGCATTGTTTACCAGAACTCGCCGTGTACAATAACGTGTCGGCGGTGTCCATACACAATGGTCGCGCGTAGGTCCTGAAACGCGGTCCAACAGCAAACAGCAAAACGTTATTCAAACGATGATAATATGGCGCACGGATTCGACCCTCGCGCGCATATTAAACTTTCAATATGCACATTGCAATGAGTGCGAGAGTTCGTCGCAGCGCTCAGAGCGAGGAGACGTCACGAAACAGAGGGGAGTGGGGACAGGGAGAGAGCGTACTCGGGAAAAACCATATTGCACGTCAGCGCAGTGTTGCAAAAGGGCGAACGAATAAAAATCTCTGCAACAGATACCACCGACTTACGGCGCGACCGGATCTCCCATAACTTTTTATTATTATTCCTATATAAGCACACGTTACGCTGTCATGCATAATACAGTGTTATCGGTACAACGACCAACGGCCACTCCATTGTTCACGTTCGGGCGTGTTTCACAATGATAACGATCGGACACAAACTAATTGAAATCCCGTCGTAGACCGACCACCATTCTGTCGAAAGAGGGTGGAGGAGGATATTGTTACACGTTTTGACCTTTGAAACTTTCATTCCGCCATTTCGCGTATCGGATCAAATACTTTAAGAAGTGACAAAAGTAATGATGCCATAGAATAAAAAACTCATTAATGGTTATGATGTAGTCTCGTTTATATTAAATTTCATTTGATTTTCGTCCGAGTACTTCGTATACAAATAACAAAAGAACTTTTATCTTGTGTTGCGTCTAGCCAAAAGATATTAAAACTATGTCATTGAAGCTCAGAAAGTATCAATTGTCTCGTATTGAACGCCAATTTTTTTTTATGTGCGTACTTAGTAACTTTAATAATGAACTAGTGACATTAGTTTATTAAAAAACCATTTATAGAAAATAAAATTTTTAGTGCACATGGTCGAGTAAACGTCCAATGTTCTTGAAATTATCATGTTTTTAATTTATACGATTTAAAGTAATCTGATTTAACATGAAAACATTTTGGCTTATTAAAATCACAACATTTCATTAGCCATAAAAAGTACTCGTTGCTAAATGAACAATCTATAAATAATCNTTTCATTAGCCATAAAAAGTACTCGTTGCTAAATGAACAATCTATAAATAATCTACGAAATCAATGAGTAGTTCATTTTTTCATATACGAAAATTTAAGAATTATTTAAAACGTAATTATTTCTAATTCTCAACTGAAGTTATATATCCCATAACGATCTATTTATATACAAGTGAAATTGTGTTCTCGATTGAGGTATTAACATTCAACAATAAGATTCTACCGAAAATACACGAAATTATCCTAATAAGACAGTCGGTAAAATATTTTGATCAGTGTAGATTCGTTATGGCTGCAGCCGGTGCGTTTCAAACGGCCGTTATACGTCTCAATTTCATATCATCGACAGTATTATAATGGTCATATTTTATTCAACTGTCTCGTGCTAAGGTATGAAACATACGTTCACATCTGATATGCATTCGCTTCATCCGTTTTTTATGCCCTGCGCATGCCGCCCTGAAAGAAAAAAATAGGTAATCACAATAATAAAATGGCAATAATAGTAATGAAAAAATACCCAAAGAATATTGTGCTTACTCTAATGGATTTCAAGGGTGGCCTCTGTACTATCAACAGGCAAATAATAATAACGCGGGGCCGGTGTTCTTCAAAAGGGTACACATTGTGTGTTTTATAATAATATACATCAATGCTACTTTAGATAAATCTCAAGTCGGCCTCAAATGCGCACACGAGTAAACGTTAACAATATATATATACATGTCGCCATCGTCGTCGTCGTCACGGTATCGTTTTAAGCAGCCAGAAAGGAACCCCACGCGTGCCCTCTCCAAAGGCAAAAAATATTCTCCAGACGCTCCGGTATAATAATAAGCATTGCAGCATCTATAAGAAAAAGTGAAAACGCTTGATCACGGCCAGCACCCATCACAATATTTTTATTATTTCATCTTTGTACTAAATGTGATCGGGCACACTTCTGTTCTCTGATGATTTACTGCCTCTAAGCATTGATATCTATTACATTTTTTCTTTTATATTGACCGCGTGGTGTGGACATTGGCGAACACGGTTGCCCTATACGCACACGGCAGCTTCACCGGTACACCGTTTTCCCATGAGAGGTAAACACACACTACAGACCGACGAAGGGTCTGACAATGGTTTATGTGGATATTGATATATTATTATTGTTATTGCTATTACGATTATTGTCACTGTGTTGTTGTATATATTATTTCGGGGCAGCTGCATCCATCGGAGGAGATGTTCTCGCGAGCCAAAAACCGCCCGGTCGCCGCCGAGCCGGTGGTGTATCGGTTTACTGTAATACTCGTTCAACGCCTTGGGTTTTGGGGGGGAGGGGTTCGACCGCGTATTGTGTGCATGTCGAGGCAACGGAAATGTCAACCGATATACGCATAGAGACACACAACCAGCGTCGACCGATTATGTCGAAATTCTCGGTACACGGCGACAGCATTGTCATCAGCTCGTGTGTTTGCCGTACAGCTAATATATATTATTACTTGCTACTCAATGTAAGAAAAATGCACATTATTTGACGAGCCTCTTAAAATCTCTCGGGAAATTGGTTTCTATTGGTTTTATTTAAACATTTTAAACGTCAACAGCTCAATTGTGGTGATGTGAATACCGTCTAGCCTAAAATCATGCATTCTTTATCACATTTATATCAGATTAGATAGTTCCTGACATATATACGCTGTACATGTTTATTTAAGGTGACAATTCTCATATTAATCTATTCATTTCAATGAAGAACAATCGACTACAGACTAACTTAAATCGATTGCTCTAATACTACATGACCAATCCTTAAAGAGTTTTCATATACAGCTGTCATAAATCTGACTAACATCGCTTATAATTTTTGATACATGTGTAATTTTATTGAAACATATTATTAATTATCGATCGTTTAGACTACGTTTAAAACATGTATCATTTATCACTAATTACACATAAAAATAAAACATTAATCCTTTTCCAAAATTTCAAAATAGTCATTTTTAGTCTTTTTTCAACAATACATTTTAGTGATCCTTAACAATTTTAGAACAAGTACTCATTGAATTACAAGCATTTTAATACACATAGTGAATAAATAGAGATGGTTGGTGCAGCTCGAATTGGTGAATATATTTTCCACTCGCTGTATGTATTAAAATGCTTTTAACACAATTAGTACTTAACTTAAAACTTGGATCCTTAGAATATTTTGTAAGAAAAGGGCTAAAAAATTCCTATTTAAATTTTGAACAACAAATATAATTTTGTATTTACATTTTTTTTTATTAGTAATAAATAACAAAGAATAACTATACTTTAAACGTAGTCTGAGAAAGTAATATTTATTTAGAAAAAAAAATGATAACTATATTAAAAGTCTTAAGTAGAGACCGGAACTTATATGCGTTTATAAATTTTGTTCGAACCATTTCAATAGGACTCAAGTTTGTGCAAATTCGTTGTTGAAATATACATTAGCGTAGAAATATTTTTCGTTTCAGGGAAGAATAACTCCCCTAATTCTCCAGTTAATTCACATTACTAAGTTTTCAACCCTATTAATAAAAATTTGTATTGGCTGAAGATATGTTTGGAATAACTTAACACGATTTATAAATGCGTATAAAACTGGTCTGTAGTAATTAGCGTTGTCAGAGACACTCTGTATAAATAAAATAATTTTTATTGATTAATTTCGTCGTTTCAAGAAATTTTTCCATCAAATAAAACACACTAATTATATCAAATTATTTATACAGTTTAACATGATAATAGCTTAATGGTACATATTTTAAACGTTCAATTAGTATTACCATAAAAGATTTCCCTTTTATGATGCCCACATGATTTAAACTATTAATTTAAATTGTAGTGAAATTAAAATAAAATGAGGGTATTTATCATGCGGTACATTACATTTATGATCCTTCATTTAAATAAAATCGTACCTTTGTTGTGTTTCAGATAAAACTAAAAATTACTTTTAATAACAAAATATCACTAAAAATTAAAAATAAGATGAAATCATATAAAATTTGGGTTTTGAAAAGATAGAAACTAGTTGATCTGCATATTAGTGATAGTTATAATATGAATATTTTAACTT
>NW_026099576.1:29536514-29581995 GCF_025091365.1 Daktulosphaira vitifoliae
GGATCATGCGAATGTGCGACCGAATACATTTGTGTCCAGAAGGGTAATTGTAACCATCAGACTTGATCTGACGGCGAGAGGAGTAGTCGATGTTGACGGGGGCTGAAAAGGATATAAACGTTCACAATGGACAAACCATTATAAAGTGCAAATAACAATATTGTGCGGCCATTCGATAGGACCCCAAAAAGTTCATGGTCTATGTACTGTAAATGTCATAACAGGCTGTGGCCAGTCAGCACACACAAACATACATTTGGGATAGGCCGTGTAATTTACACCGGTAATTGTAATTATTAATTTCAAGTCGTAAAACTCAATGGTTTTTTTTTATTATAGTCCTCTTTTTTTCGCATAACTGTTCAACTCTAACATTATGTATAGTGTGTCTACCCGCCGATATAAAAGTATGTAAAAATCCGAATTGTATGATAAAAAAATTTCAAAATAAAAATTTCTTTTACAAAGCCGACAGCAATACTATAAATTTAATGTCAATTTTTTAATATTCGACGTATTTTTTTGCTTTGTGTTCAAATGATCTTAAGTTGTTTTTATAGTTCAAGTTTAATAGTGTTTAGTAGATTAACAGCTTTGAAACCCAGTTGTTTTCAATAATTTCATTATTCGATAAGCTAAATAATGTTACGATGAAGTTATATTGCGTAAAAACCTCGTAAAATGAAAAAAATTAATATAATTACAGTTAAAAAATGATATTTTATACACGCTGACATTTTTGCCGTAAAACAGATGTTATATGAACGTTTTATCATGCGGCTAATTTCGTTTAACCGACAAGACCCGACCACTGGTAGACGTATTGACCGTGATGATGGTTTAATCGAATTATTAATATGGTGTACAAGAATGGTATAACATGTTATATACCGAAAACCATTTCGGTCGGTGGTAACCTGAAATTCGATTAGCTCAGCTGCGCCCACCGGCAAAGGTTGATGAGATAATAACGGCGTGTCTATGCAGACATAACTGACGTATAAATTGCTTGGTGTAGGTAATCGTCTTGAAACAAAAACAAAAAAAATTATAACACGGCAATATTACACAGTCGGTCTACCAAATGTCGGCCGGAAGTTGTCACACATAGTTGTGCACTATTCCATACGTTTAAACGATGAAATTAATGTAAAATGTACTCGGTAATTGCACTCCGTCAAACTGATTATTTAAACGCATGTGACATGCGTTTGTGATCAACAGTGACACCACAATCCGGTTTTGAGTCGATTAATATTACAATTTCTGTCGGGTTACCCTACACTTAAACGTCCATCTGTTATAATATGAACGAATAATATTCTGTTTTTGAATATTATGTTGTAAAACGGTTATTTGCGTAATGATTGAAGTAACTATTACATGAAATTTTCTTGAAAAGGTACTTGCATTGTTGAGAAATAGGTCTTTATATCATCATGGACAATAGTGCATAAATTACACTGAATTTATTGATCTTTGACAATACCGGATGAAGAGAGTTTAAATAATTTCAAAATTATTAAATTAACACAAAAATACTTGCTGCGGAGAGTACAACTTTTTTGTGCTGAATAATGTACATCAAACAGCAAATCTAAAAGTCTATAAAAAGATTCAACTTAACGTGTTATGCCCAAATTTTCACAACTTTTTTTTTTATCATAAAATCAAGTTTAATAAAAATTTAATAATTAACAATAACTTGGTATTAAATTATTAATTATTAATGATCTCAAAAATTAGTTGTGACTCGAGCAATTTGAAGCTAAATTCGAAATAAGAATAATTCTTATTATTATATAATATAGGGAATATTCCTGAATATTATAGACAGCAAAATGATTATTGTACTATGTAAATATTCTTCTTATTATTTATATTATTCTAGTTTAAAGTAAGTACCCATCAAATTATATAAACTGAGTTTAAATAAAAAAGATAATTATATTTTGAATATTTCTATACAATTAAAGAAAATTCATTTTTATACTTAATATTTAAATGTTACAGTTATTCATTATGATTTGTCTTTTTATTGTAATAAAATTTCAATTATTTTATATTTTTAAAATTTTAATTAGTGGCTTTGATAAGCAGTTATTATTATTTAATTATAATTTAAGTAAGCAAATTTCTAGAGTGTACTAATATTAAAGTTTGTAAAGCAGTTGTTACAATAAATTGTAACAGTTGTCAAAATTATTGTTATTAGTATAAGTTATATTATTAATAATAGTTACACTGACGACAGTAATTTTTACACTCCTGAAAAACTTTTTTGTGGGCGACCTTGCTCAAACCGAAATTAAAATCAATTTACATTTTATCGTCAGATGTTATAAATTATTCACAAGAAAATTAATTTCATACGAAATAAATTCACCAATGGTGTGGTGTGGTCATTCAGTCGCTGTCTTAGCGCTGATGTTCAGCTGCGCTAATTGCTGTTAGTTCCCAGATGGGTGATCATATGGAACTTTAACAGTGATACGTATATTGCCTCTTATAGCTCCTTTGGTCATTATGAAGTTGCGTCAGGTTAAACAGCCTGTATAAAAATCGTGTCAAATCATTGTAAAGTAGAACTGACTTCAAATATTTAGGACAGAGGATAAGGAAATGGTGGTGGAGTAAATTGACCAAATATTTTAGATCGTATATACAGAGTGATTAACTTGCAGTCTGTATCCGGTAATTTCATCTCTAACAATTCATTGCAATTTTAAATTAACTAAATAAATAAACTTTACATAATGGGAATAAAAATAAAACACTCTGTCCCCTTGTCTCTTATTACCCACATAGCAGATATTGAAAAAATTTAATTATCATTATTCGTCAATTTAATACAAAATTTACCGAGTAATGTTCAAATGTGTACTCACGCTATAATATAAACTGCTTCAACATAAGTATGTATTTTTTTTAATTGTTTAAAAAAAAATTATATTATCTAATATTTTTTTATGATTATAAATTTTTAGATACCAAATTCTGTATGTGGACAAATGCTAAAAGTTTTATTGTTGAAACTAATAATGTGCCGTTTTTTAGTGACCAAATATGTTGCTCTACCATATCCTTATTCATTACAACAACTGGTACTACTAGTAACAGTTGTTGTATAAATGAATACACAAAAACTTATGACCTTTTTTATCATTTAATAATGGACAAGGAGATGGAATTATAGTTTTTTGACTTAGAAAAATTTTAAATTTATGGAAAACTGCAAACATTTTTGCTGATAGATTAATATTTTGACGGGTTCAGAATTTTATTAAAAAAATTAAGGCATATTAACTCTATTAATGAATAATTTTTTATTTTTGTATTTTATTGTTATAACAAAATCTGATGTCAATTTTTTATTGTAAAGTGTAGAACTAGATTTTTATCGGGAGTAACAAGAAACTTTATCTTGTTTTAAATTATTGATGATCGGTTTGCTGCAGTTTTATTTTAGTCAGGTTTTATTTGGAGTAAAGTAAACATTGTCAGTCACGAGTGTGGTGTCAATTAAATACACGTCTTTAAAAATATCAGAAAAAAAGTTGATCCAAACAGTTGACAGAGGTGAAAAAGTATCTATTCTAACAAGCCATTTAATGTAACACAAGTTATGGTGAACAAATTTTAACTTTTCAATAGTAATTGTTTTTAACTTATTTCGATTTTTTTCATGGATAATTTGCCATACAGACCGATTTCGCCTGTATGTGCCGTACTATGAATTAGGTAAAGATAAAAAACATTTTTACTACTAAGGAACGATGAAATATGTTTAGTAGTTTCAATCAATCAAGATTTATCCATTAGTTTTTTTGTTAATTACTTACGATTTGGTAATTTGAAATCAGGCCTTATGAATTTAAAGTAATCTTTTATTTAAAAACTATCAACAATATCATTAATATCGTTTTAATTTTGATTCTTCATCATCATTATTTATTGATAAAGTTTCATCTTCTGCGATTATGGTAACGTCGACTTATTTAAAAATTAAATATTATTGTTTAATGTTATAATATTCACACAAGTTTTTTTAAAATATGATTTACTTGATGATTACCATATTCATCATACTTACTATGATGAGTAACATACTCAGAGCAGTAATGATTAATTCCTTTAACACATTTTTTTGCTATCACATTTTTTAAATAATTCTATACAAAATGTTGGGTCTTAGCGATACTAAATACAACAAAGTAAATTTTTAAATTTTTAAATGCAATTGATCACGATATAATTTTACTTTAGATAATATTACTGATTATAATTGATAATTATCAATTTTTGAAGTGACTGTTTAACAAACATACCGACCAAAAAACAGTGTTGTAAAAATAAAATTTATAGTTTAAATACAGATTTTTTTTACGAGATTATGACCAACTAAATCTCTTTTGGTTAATTGACCAAATTTCGACCCATAAATTGATATTGTACCAACCATAAAAGTCTCTTCTTCAGACATCACTATAAAATGTTAATAATTTCCTAAACATTGATCCAAAAGTTGTTGTTCACCAGTCATTATCTTAATTGGATTACTATATTAAATAAACTAGTTAATTATATGTGCCATTTGGAAACACAATGTTAATACCCTTAAAGGTACAAGGAATGAATATAATAAATGCTTTATGATTTATAAATTGAGAAAAATATATAATAGAAGCCAGATTAAATAATAAATAAATTAAACATCATGTTTTATTACATAAGTATTATTTAACATGTTTAAACTTAGCTACATGTCAATCAAAAGCATTTAAACGCGTTTAGCCAACTTAGGTTTTATCATTCCTAACATCTATACTCTTTCTTAAAATTCCGGCCTAACCTATAGGTCTATCTAATTACATGTATGCCTAGGTCGTCAAAATGTTGTGTTGAAAATAGTACGTTTTGTTTGTTTAAAAACTAATTTAAGTTATTCGGTTAATTAATTGATAAAACTGAGGTTATTCTATTGATAAACAGACAACATTTGTTATGTAATTATAGTGGGCAATCTGCGAATGGGTTGACAATGTGATAAATAGTGCGAACAATTACAACAGAAACCTTCACTAGGATTACTCGTACAAAACAAGTATTAAGATACGCAACAGTACTGCACAGTGTTACCTACGAAGGCAGTGACACGCACGGCAGCGTACACACTACTGGGGGCGGTCGCCAAACGATTGTGGCCCGTCCCTCTGGCGCGGAGGCGCTTTCTTTCCGCGTCGGAGTTTACCGTAGGCACGCGGGGGAAGGGGCAGCGCATTTTTAGTCGACGGGTTGGCCACAAACCGCCGTCCCGGTAGCGGTATCGGCGGCGGTGGCATTACCGCGACGTGGTGGAGGGGCGCTTGCCGCGTATGTATGCGTATAGCACCCCTCCGCCACAGTACGGTCAATCAAAAATCCTCTCTCCGCCGTCGCTGTTCCACTGACAACAACCACCGCACACACAACCCATAGGGCGCGCGCCTTTTGTGGCATAAAAACCCAGCCGCACGCAGAGAATATACGTATGTATGAACATTGGTGGGGGCGCGCGAGTCGAGTGAAAAAAAAAAATACTACTACCGTGTCGGCCACAGAGGTGGCGGTGGGGGAATAACACGAGTCCCGGAGTCCCTTCCGCGTGAGGAATATATTTTCAGTTGTGCCGAGATCGGTAACGCGGTTTGTCGCGTTTTTTAGTTTACCTTTTTTTAAACCCTCGGTCTATATTGTCATCACAGACTTGGCCCAACGTGCCAAACGGAGAAGCCAGCCACGCGACCTCGTCATACGCACCGTGGTGTCGTATAGTGTCCGACGGTTAAACTCGCTGATTATCCACTTAATAACTTGTGCGAATTTATTAAAAACAACTTTGTTGATTTTCACATAATTTGGATTAATTATGGTGAGTACTTTTAGATTTATATTTTTCAACTAAATAATGTCTATCAACACTAATCGATTGTAGTTAAAAATCGAAATGGAAAATTTCACATTTTAACTATTGTATCGAGTGCACTTAAGTGTCGTTTAATTGAAAAGTTAGTAATAAAAAAAAAAAATCACATCAAACTAAAATTAATACCTTCTCAGCTTCGCTTATCATATATTTTTTTTGATTTAATACAATTTCATTAATATGATTTTATTTAAAACGTTGAAATATCTTTTTGTTAATAAAACCATTTTTTTCCAAAAATATTTTATATCTGATATTTAAAGAAATTAAAATTTTTTTTTTAAATTGTCGTAGGATTTAGACTCAGTTTATCAAAAATACATTTCTTGTATCCTGGAAGATGTCCGAGCTATCCATGGCAAAGAAATGGTAGCCACTGGAAGTCCATCGGTATTCTGTTCAGTTTTGCCCGGCCATTGGCGATCGAACAAGTCACTTCCCATACCATTCAAAGTGGTCGTACTCGATGAAGTTCCTGACGGTGCCGTTGTGGTCGTTCAAGCTGGAAACGATGAAAACCCATCTGCCGACATGCGGAATTACCGTGCCCTTTCTGCTACCGGTGTAGCCGTTTTCAACGACCTCCGTTTTGTCGGTCGCAGTGGAAGAGGTAAATTCAACTGGAATTGTTTTATTGTAAAAAAATATTATGCTGAAATCGAACTTTTTAAAAGACAATTGTGTCGTTTGACTAATAGCGCATTTGATATTTTCGCATAGGAAAACTTCTGACCCTTACCATTACCGTTCAATGCAAAGATCAAGTGGTGCTCGTAGCTAACTACGTCAAAGCCATTAAGATCACCGTCGACGGACCGAGACTGCCTCGCTCAAATCACAGAGGTAAGTGTTTACACTCGCGATAGTAATTAGCTTAAATAACAGCGAACCTAGTTAAATATTTTACGGATTGTCTCGTGTACCATGTGCCAGTGATATTAAACAGCGTGACAAAACGATTATGAATACACCCAGTTGTTATTTTTTTTTGGTTACGCCAAATAAGATCGACTCGTGAAAAATATTACAACGGCGAGAGTTAAAAAACAAATTGTCGCGCTTTTCACTTTGGTAATTTTAGATTAAAACCGTACAATAGTTGTTGTACAGTCACCCTCTTTCTTTTGTCATTACGACAGGCAGTGCGATGCCAGGGGGTTAAAGACCCTCTGACGACACGCGGCCCCAACTCGTTAAAAACATATATTTCTCTTAGCCTTTTCGACGTAACATCTTTGACGGCGCACAAATCATTCGCCGAGCTGTTAATTAAAACGGTTTTAATGTTATTAATTAATAACAATAACTCATGCGGGTCTCTCAACGAACTGTCACTCTTTTTATAGTGATGTTATTATTTTCTGTGCTGAAGGATAAAATATTGTAGGTGAGTTCTAAGTTTGTCGACACCGCCGTTTGAACCGTAATCAGTTTGTTAACTGTTTTCGTTCGATACAGTTACCTTAGTTGAATAAACTCTGCCTTTATTATGCACTTAATGAACAACTACTTTGTATCGTGAAATTGAAATTGATCGTACTAATGTATTACTGGCGCAAACACTCACAAGCAATTGTAATCATATTTATTTTATTATTAAGCACACGCATATTCCTATCGAAGGGTATGGGACATAAAAGTATCTTATTGCAGGAGATTCTATTGCCCGCCAGGCAAATGTCTTTATGCAGCGCAATGACCCGTTTACTCGCATGTATATAACACTCTTTGGTTGATACTATTCACCAACAGTTATTATTATTATCATAACGACAGTACAGCTCGTTCAGTTTCTGTCGTTATCTAGATGACCATACCGAAAATGTGGACATTTTTTTTTAACGTCGACAAAATGATTTTCTTTGTTAAAATTTTACTAACGAGTGCTGAAAAAACAAAAAGGTTTAACCAATCGGTGTATGTATGCGTCAAAATCGTTAGGATACAACGGCCGGCCGCTAACGAAGGTACGGAGAGACGTCACGTGATGGCGGGAGGGGGGAAAAAGTAATACGAAAATGCCCAAAAGGGTTTATGTGTGCGGCGTGGGATTAACGGGTAACTGTCGTGGCAGTGCATTAATCATGTTTGTTGGTCTTTTGTCGGAAAGGATATTAACGAACACTGAAGATAAAAAAAACTGTACAACAAGCACAGTGTAAATAATGAAAGACACATAGAGGCGCACTGGACGTGAAGTTGATTGCCGAACTCCGCAGCGATTTTTTTCCACTCTGCCGAGTGGGTTGTCAGATTTTCCATTATATTTTTGTTTGTTTTATGCAAAGCGCCGGAGAATTAACGCAATTAACACGCCAGCGGTATAACCGTACAAGGATAATATGGTTGCGCACACATTTTTACCGGGATTTTTTATTTTTTTTTTAGCACAGGAATTGATTAAGTAGACCCCGGAAAAATACTTAATGAATCCATCCCGACATTCGCCTCTCTCGAGCGCGTATATCAAACAATATTTGTATTAATCGATTGTGTTCGTCGACAATTTTGTTTTCCTCTATTTATTGTGCGTGTCGTGTGCACGGAATTAGTTATGAACGCCTTTCACGTCCCAATCCACATACACGACAAAGCAGTCCCTTTTTAATTATTTTGGCGCTTTTACCAGGAATCGCACTCCATACAACATCCGTGATCTTTTGAACACATAATAAAAAATGCATGCACGATCCGTGAGCTTTTCAATCTATCCAAAAACGGCACGACATTTGCCACGGGCGAAATTTTTTACAAGTCACGACGAAATATACGTTAATTGAAGAATACATTTTATGCGACTAATTAGATATTAGGTGTCAGATCTTATTTCCAAAACGTAAACGCAATACAAAACATGTTGTGTGCGGAAACGACTGGCAAGTAAATAGGCTATCGTTTAACCGTATGTCTGTCGAGAACACAATGGAGTTCACTAAAAAACTACACCCTTTTACGGAGCACGCTATCGTACAAAGGCCCTTTAACGTAGTCGTCACTCTATTGTGTGTTTAACCCGTTGAGGGACGCAGTGGAGGGGCTGGTGACGAGCTATGTATAAGAATAAATTTGCAGTAACTGTGATGGTAGCGGCGGCTGTGTCGAACACTATACGCTTTCACCATAGGCTGCGGGATGGTTGACCAAACTGTCGGGGTGGGAAGGGTGAGGTTTACCCGAGTAGTAAACATTTGGCCATAAAACTGACCCTCTTATGTCCCACAAAAGGGGTAAAAATTACAATGGATTTAGGGCGCGCAGGGTTTTACGATAAGCTCTCAGGGCTCAACACAGCGTATACTAGTCGGCCGCCTCACTCCACTCTCCGTTCATATTATACGCGTATGCATCATGCCTTATGCCGCAGTATCGGCCATTAAAATCCGGTCGGCATTAGTCGCAGCTTCTAAACGGGAAAAAGAGAGACCAACGTCGAGCTAAGCCGTATAATAGCTTAGAGCACAATTAAAATCAATATTTCGAAAAATGTTGTATTCAATAAAACTGTGTGTTCTGACACAACATAAGGAAAAAATCACCGAGTCCGTTGGTTGACTTACACGCTTCTTAAATGTCAGTGGCGACGAAACCAAATCCCAATAGAAACGTTCGTTTTCTGGGAAGCACTATTATAATTTTTTCTTATTATTTTACAGATGTCATTCACGGTTATGGAGGCATGTTTCCCATGCACGGCCCCCTACCGTCTTACGGCATGATTATGGAATACAAGAGGCTTCTAGAAGGTGCCGCGATACCCGGGTCGTTAAACTACCAGTACATCGCGGCCAATTACTTCCAACTTCACAGTAAGTGAAAATGTAGTTTGTTTTATTTTGCAACATTGTAGAACTCTGTGTACATAGGGAAAATATTGTCTTGGGGGTGTGTAAATTGTGTAGACTTCAAACGAAAAGTAAATCGAGTTTTCTGTTTGACTGAATGATTTACTTAGAAAAAAACAAAATAAACCCTAGAAAAATCTAATCTTATTTGAATATTCGAAAGCAAACGAACCTAAATTTTCGTTTTGTTTTTTCTCAGACGCTATGGAAGCATCGCAAATGTATTGTGATTTGCCACCACAGTCGGCGTTCAATTTTGCCGGTTACACTCACAGTAGCCTACCTCCAACACCACCACACACCGAAGAAGAATCTGCACCTCCTTCCTTAAAAGACGACCATCTTGTAGTTCCTACGAAGAGGTCACCTTGCAGTGTCGGCGAGACGATGGAAAAAAGACCTAAACGTGAGGTGACATCTAGTCCTGACATTGACATTGTCAACGTAGCAGTTCGATCGTCAAGTCCCGACAGCCTCAAGCCTAGACAAGAGAAAATTTGGAGGCCTTACGGAGCAACGGACGATTAACGTTTTACAAGATAGACACATTTGTACAAAGATGTTTTGTTTCATAAATCAAATAAGTTTTAAAGACAATCATCGAAGCATTTTGGTTATAATAAAATATTGTGATACTAGTTTTAAGCATATCTATATAATATTAAATCAGTTATAATTGCATCGTACTGTAAAATGTATTAATTGTTACACCGGAGGCCTTTATTTTTTATTTTTAAAAGTATATATGTTTACAGTTGTTCCCTTGTGTACAAATCAATACAAAAGCCCATAGACGATACGACTATTTCGTAAAACCAAAGTATGTTTTTTGCCCGTCTAGAAAAAAATAAAAATAATTAAAAATTAGTTTGTATAGACACCGGGCCGTTTTTGTGATATGTATTTATATTATTATTATTATGTATAGTCTGTTATTAGTGTAATTACATGTGTGAATTTTGTTAAGAATAAAAAGTATAAATTTATAAAAATATATAAACAGTATCCAGTAGCTTAATTATTTCCACCGTTTTTTTCCAATTATTGGTTACAGCTAATAACTGTATCTTGTGTGTGTTTGACAGAGAACTAAGGTCTGGTCCACCCCACAAAAAGGGATTTTGGTAAACCCTTCGAGGGTTGTCGGCGAAGTGGTGAGTCATACACACACACATAATGGTAAGCGTAGGGACTGCTACCGCTGATTCATGATAAATAAATCTGGAATATGGTCCCTTATATATTATTATTATTATTATTAGAGAGCAGTCGGTGTGTATGTGTTTTGTGCATTATAGTGAAGAGAGGGGTTGTGGAAGTTGATGCACAACATCACATCGTTGACTATTTTTCCCGCGACTGACACTATAAGCATTGTCTATCTCTCTTAGTTCTTTGTTAAACGTCAAATGAACCACTTGGAATATACGTCATAATAATTAATAATTACTCGAGGAACACGATCGATTATTAAACATGTTGATTATTCACTACTATGTATTGTAAAAAAAAAAGAAATTTGCCAAAATAAGAATATTATTTTTAATTTCAATGAATACACAAATTACAAAATTAATTATTAAAAATATTGGTGAAATATGAAATAAAATATAATATATCTAAGTTAACAATTATATGCTTGCCCTTAAACAGTGGGCTTTTTATTAAATTAATCATATGTAAGTGTAATTTAAAAATGTATAATTTTAATAATCATTTCTATTATATAAAAAAACTGTTTTTCTAAAAAAAAAAAATAAGACAGAACAAAAAGAAAACAATTTTTTTGTCGTTTACACTATTTAGATGAATCTTATATGATATTTTGCTGTTGATTCCAAATCTCTGGTTTCAGATTTGTCTCATTAGTGATTGAAAAGTAATTATAACAAAAATACAACAACTCTTACAATATTTCGAAATTTATGCATATGTTTCTTTATAACAGGAATTAAATCGATTTTTCATTAATCATTAAAAAATAAGTTTTTTTTCAAAATGTGTATTTATTGTTTAAATTGTAATTAGTAATTATATCAGTAACTAGTTATGATATGAGACAAATCTGAATCCAGATTTGGAATCAGCAGCAAAATTTCATCCAAATATTATAAATCGCAAACATTTTTAAAATGTTTATCTTTAATTTTAATAACAAAAAAATACTATGAAAATGTGTACGTGTATATTATTTTATTATTTCGACATATGTTACTTGTATTTATATTATAACTTTATCAAATATCAATGTTTTTCACAAAAATTAAACTTTTTCTATATTTAATTAAACAAATACCCGAGCATTGTATAAAAAAACAATTAGAGTAAATTTTTCATTGTTATTGAAAAATGTATTTCTTAGTAAATGATGAAAAACTGTCCTATAAAAACACTTACGTCATACAAGCATTCGAATCGATTAATACATATTTCATGTGTTTAAATGCGTACAATCTTGTCCGGCTGTATTATTATGCTTTGAGAAAAAAAAGGAAGTATAAGAGGATACACTCGATGGCCCGAAGATAAAGGATAACAATACGGACCCCTCGTTGATTAATAGCCATTCGATCGGCCGCAGTTCCGAAACTCGATGAAAGTGAAAGCACTGAATAAGCTCCGGATGTCCACGAGAGAAACCAATACCAGTACCTCCAACGTCAGACCGGATATAAGAATTTGCTTTACTGGTGCAATGATGTTTTACCGATGATCGTAAATGTCCACTGTCTAGACGTGTCTGTTCGATATCATTTTTAAAGTCGTCTATTGCGTTTCGTAATGATTGCGTAGGTCATCATATGTTACTGTGTGCACAAGAATTCGTCAAAAAGTGCAAAAGTCGAATCAAGCCGTTACTAATACGTTATGAAATTATGTTCGGTGTAGTGTTTAAAGATTCTCAAGGCGTAAAAAAATGTCATCTATTAAAATTAGTCTATGATCGGCTATCGGAACAAAAATATAAATTCAGAACCAATGGATACATCGGCGGATATCCCCTGTCGTCGCCGGCAGTTTCTTTTTTACTCCGACAATAATAAAAATAATAATAATAATAATTTTCGTTCTCCCCTAGCTTTTTTTTGTTCATTTTACGGCCGCCTCCCGGTTTTCAATAATAATTGAAACGTCACCCCAACCAAATAGCCGCTACAGCCGAGGACGTCGCGACAACAGCCGTAGCAATAGCCACGAGGACGGTTACACACAATGCGCCACCGGGGAGGCAGTCGACGGACCGATTCGGCACAGTACAAAAAAAAACAAATAATGCAAGAAATAAACAGCTTCGATAGTCGTCACACGCTGCCTTTTTATAAATATTTTTTTATCGCGGTGTCACGTATAAACACGGGCACATAGGCTGACCGACAACGGACACTCTATGCATTTTAATATGTGCCCGTTAAGTGTAACATATCCCAGTGGTGGTTGCACTATCCGCAATCGCGACTGTTACAACGCCATTGTAATTATTATTGCGGCTGTCAATGAAAAACGATAAATGCCCTCAGTAAAACGCGGATCGAATCACGGCCGGCGTTTGGCTGCACAGTGACAAATATCCGTTTTCACATATTAACATAAACGACACGATATTTATCACAAGTCTGCCTTAAATTTCCTGTCGTCCAATAGTTTTATCGACAAACGTGTAATATTATACGTTCGGCCAGAATTTGAACATTGTTTAAATGTTGCCACCACCATACTCATATTTAACCGCGGCAAAATCCTAATAAATAGCCCCTCATCCGGACGGGGTTATTTCCTCCTTATCTCAATGTATAATAGCAAAACTTACAAATATTGCCAACATACATAGACAAATAATTATTTATTCTTTTATTGATAGTTGTGATTTGTGTTCTTCATTTTTTATTTCAACGTTACCGTCATAAGTTGGACGAAACCTTCGGCGATGACGGAAAAAAACGCTGAATTATCTTTTGCTCATAAAATTTGTGAAAAAAATTTCGGGGAGCCACCCCTCGCCAACATTTTTTTTGTCAAGATTCTAAACCCATCCCAAAATACGGCTTTTGTAAGGCGAATCAATTCTTCTTGAATATACATTGAATAGTTTAACTTTAATAGGAAAAAAATAATTACCTACGTGCTGGAATGAGTTTTAGTTACTTAGTGTTGTTAAAGAGATAAGATAAAACTTTATCTTATCTGTGGCATTACTAACATATTTATCAGTCAGTGAAAACCAGTTATTTGAGACGGATAGACAAAGTAACTGTTGCATAGGTATTTTATATATAAACTCAACAACCTTAATTATTATTTTAATTGTAAATTAGATCAACTAATTAAAAAATATATATTTCAATAAATTTATAATAATGTTATTTTTAAAATTGTGTCAAACACAAATATTGACGATGAGTTTGTACAAGTCCGTACAAGAACATAAAATCCTAGTTTCGAGTATTTTTACAAAATGTAATAAATATATATTTATAGAAATAAATATAACATTTAGTATTGTTTTTATCGTCAAAACACGTGTCTGTAAACATTTTTGTCGTGATCATATTATTTATACAATAGTCAAAATGACGACGATAAAAATCAACGAGTTCTCGGGTGGACAATATCTGTCAGATTTACCATAACATTTTATTCTATAGTATTACTATTATCGCTGTAACAACACGGTATTAATCTACTCGGGAAACCGACAGGTTTATTGAATTTTCGGATAATCACGGCGATTATATTATGTAAGGCGATATCATCGTTTACCTGCTTGATACATCTACAGACAGTACGAACAGAAATGCAAACAAACAAAATGTGCCATCGAAACCAGATGTGCTCGTGTTTGTCATTTGCTAGGAAATTTTTAAGCCCATCGTTTCCGAACTGCAGTAATATGACACTTATTTATTTTAAAACGCGACCGAGCATCGACTACCATTAACGTGGCGTCAAAGGGAAAACGGATTTATAGGTATGCACTGGTGTTTTGACAAGTACACATAAAATAATATCCGAGTAAAAATCGCCGTTTAATTTTTTGTATTTGTTTTACCCTCTCCACCGATAAAACATACATTAATAACGTTTTCGGTAATGACCGCGCGCTGCCGGCGTGGCGACGTGTGTGCAATGTCGTTTTTTGACAAATGACCACCGACCCTGGTGACGCCAATAACCGGCGTAATCTGATGCAGCCTCATGCACATCACATTCACTCATACACCGGGAAATCCGGGCAGAAATTTTTATCCGAAATATGAAAACACAATTATTATAAAACGTCGTGTCCGAAAAATACACGACCCAACGCGAGTATCATCTCTCGGCATAGCTGAATAATTTTTCTCGCATTTATCTGTACGGTCCAATCGCATATAAATGAGGGTACGGACCACCGAAAAGTCTGTTTTCGTAGGAATACCACTAAAATAATTTATTAATTTAAAACGAATATTGTCGTCTGCGATGAAATCATATGATTTCATGTGGAAATAACCATATTCTTTTTTATATAGTTTTCCAGTCAAATAAAATTATATTTTTCAACAAACGTAAACAAAAATATAACCATTATTGGCCATTTTGATTTCATTACGTTTTTGATAACTGTTGAAAAAAAAAATGAGATTTCAATAATAACGGCGAATTCCTGGCACTGTGTACCAGACACGTTTGAGTGTATTCCGGCTTTTTTTTTTTTTGTCAACGTTTTTGGGTGACTACACGGTTAATTTAATTCCATGGTAGAGAACTACTCGCCGACCGTTGTGGTCGCCAGGATTGCCCATTTTCAGACGTACCTGTCAAGATTGGACCTGGACTGTAACAACAGTGGTGGCGGCCACGATCCGCAACAGCTAACTTCGGGTGCCGTTGGGATAACTTGAAATTACATCACTAGTCTTAACGGAAGTACGGTCAAATTCTCATTGTGCATTTTCCATTTTTTTTTTTTTTCCTTTCTATAGGGACCATTTTTTTGCAATAGCGATTAGAAAATAATGCGGTAGCAGTTTTTTCCTTTATTTTTTTTTATGTCCCGTTACACAAACATTTACGCAATACCTAAGGCGTTTTTTAAATCGAAATTTCAACGAAAATATTTTTGATTCGCTTATTGGCTTGTCTAATTTAACATGAAATTATTTATGAACAGAAGATCTTTGCAACTACTCGAGGAACGGTACGTTGCTCTAACAAGTATGGCGGCTTCGTTTGTTAAGATAAATATTCATTCAGTAATTAAAGCCACTTAATACCACTTTTCAGTGATGAATATACGTCCTAGAGTATAAAAGAGATTTGAATGCTTGCAGCGATGAAGGATTTTATACAATAGTAATTATTCGTTATTGATGCTATTCTTGTATTGGTTTGTATACACAACAAAATCATTAATACATGTTTTGTAATACCGTATCGATTAACAAAATAATCGAACGTCATAGTTATTTAAATGGTCAATTACCAAAACAACCAGAGTTGATTGTAATATGTAAATTAAAAATGTTGCGAATAAATCAGGGCAATTACATTGCAATGTGTCAAGCAATATTATCAACAGCGAACAATAATTAATACATTCCGAAAGAATTCAAAAGTTTATTGGAGTGTGAATGATTTATGTCGGTGTGTCATAAATCTATTAATTAAATTGTTACAACTCGACAGAGAACGAATCTCGACATTTTTAACGATTCGTGTTAGAATAATAATTGCGTTGACCATTTATACGAAGAGAACGTTGAAATATGTAAACATAATTTATTATCGCGTTAAATGCGCGTCGAGGGTTTGTAAATGGATAGGAAAACCAATGTTTGGGGTTGAAATAGATGACTGTACGGAGGCGATTCGAGTGAACACAATAATAAAATACCATTTTTGACCGATTGTCGGGCTCATCATTTTCACTGATATACACACGAGTGTCGTTCCCACGAACGTTGCATAATGTAAACACGGCAAAATAGTAGCGCGCGGCATAAATCAGTTTTTGTTTGTTTACAGCGGCAGTGTTAAAAACGGGGCGGCAAATACTCGTGTACCTTCTCGGATGCCAATATCGTTATTATTATTATTACATACCTGTCTTATGCTCAGCCACTGCTTTCGACGTACACACAGCCGTTTTCAATGGGCACAAAAAATTTTGCAATAATAATAACATTCAATAACGTCTCATTGTATACAATTTTACACACGTTTGGCTAGGGACGTGTATGAATTGGCCATTTTTACAAACCGAAAATGCACTTCACTGATTTATTGGTAGCAATTTTTGAGAATTATGATATTCCACGGAATATCGTCTATGGCATAACACAACAATCAATGATGTGAGTGAAATATTGCGGTTCCAAATTACAATGTCATTTGTGCAATACCGTTTGAAATTGAAAAATAACTGTAGTTAAAGCGGTGGGAATTGTGTCTTCAAAAAAAAAAAAAAACGCCTATAATTCGCGAAGGGAAAATGTTAACTACTTGTATAAATAAAGCAAGCGAAATTTTATGGACAAGGATAATAAATTTTAAATAATTAAAAAATAAAAATATATTAAGCCATGGCTATCATTGATATCGTACATTCCATTGAAAGTTCTTTTTAAATAGAACACTTTTCGGCTCCGTATAAAAAGATTTAATTTTTCCAACATTATTAAAAAAATTTAATCCAATCATAAACATAAGAATTTAATAACTAGGCTTCGATCCAGACCTGAGGCCCTGCGGTCCTCATGCGCATCGTTAGGATCGTCATTTCGGGTGCTGAGGTCATCACAATTATATAATAATATTTCAATTTTAACACTATATTTCGTATCAACAATATTAATATGCTAGTATGTCTTTCTATAACATAGAATTTCATATCAAACCCCAATAATATTTTATAGTATTAGTACCCCAAAAAAATACAGAAGATTCGAAAAGCATATCCTATAACATATAATATTAATATATTAATGTTTTCATGACTGTTTATTTGACGACATAAATATAAAGTACAAACATGTTTTCAAATATATACTCAAAAATAACCAACTAATTATTATTTATAATAATTATAATAATAATTATTATTTCACGAAACTAGTTAGCAAAATAGAACTTTGTAATTATTAAAATAAATTTAGTTAATGACAATAAAATATCATTAAAATTAAAAACCAGTATTACTCAAAACTGTGAATAAATCACATTTTGACCATTTTCTATGAAATGTCTATAAATGTATATTTATTAAACTTATATTAATAGTTTTTATTTTATCAGGTGTCCAAATACTCGCAAACTTATATCGTTTATCTGCATAAAACCATACTTTTAATTATTACATCCTTTAATATATTTTATTTAAAACTTTAAGCAAGTCTAAAAAAATTAGAAATTAATTCAAATTATTGTATTTTATAATATATTTTCTCGTTTTTTTAGTTGTAACAGAATTCATAATGTTATTGATATATCAGTTTTTTTTAATTTTGCTGTGCACTTTTGGATATGCCTTACCTCCAATGTGTTATGAAATAATTAATGACATGAATATTCTTTTAGGAAAATCTATTTGGAAAACTTTGGCGAATATAGAACCCAACTTTGGCGTGAAGCACAACAATAGAAGATATACAATTAATGAAATTATTGCAATGAACGAGGATGGAAATATTGTCAACGAAAATAACTTTAAAGAAAAATTAGAACTATATTATATTCTATTAGGTTGCATTTATAGTGATTGGTTCAGAGTTATAATTATACTATTTAAACAAATTGCAGATCACAATAGAGTCTTTGAACAGCAGTGGAATCTTTATGAAGTTTTTCTAGATTTAATTGTGAAATACGATAAGGTGTTAACCATGATGGAGAGTTCCCTTAATTTAATATTAGATAAATATTATACTTATATTAACAGTTCTACTCAATCAAATTCAATAAATCCTATAAATACATTGCCTAATTTTCATATTTCAACAGCTATACGTAATTTAAAACATTCTTGTAACGACTGTTTTAATCTTTATCAAATCATTGACAAATTTGATCGAATAATAGATTTTTTGAACGTATTTGACAATTCGTATTCTGGATTTGAAGGAAATAGAAATTCGCAAGAGATAATGGATATGATATTACAATTAGTACAGGCAATTTTATCTGATCCTCATAGTTCGCAAGATAAACTGTCGGATTTAACCCACATTTTAAAAAGAAGTGAAAAGAATTTTGAGGAATGTTTTCAAGAAATTGGATTTTGTTACAACACTTACAGAAAAAACACGTCCGTATTAAAAGAATTCACATTACTTATAGGAGTGAAAAGCTTATTTGATGGATTGCATCAATATTATAAAGAAATAATTAAATACATAATACCATCTAGTTCTTAGAAAATTTTAAAATCGAAATATGCCGTTATTTATTAATTTTTTATATTTAAAGCAAAAGTATTTTATAAATTAATATTAAAAAATGTAAATTTATAGTGATGCAGCTTAGTGTGTAAAATCTATCTATATTTTATTGTCAATCACATTTAAATTTTTGATTGACCAAAAGTCAAAATATTTTATTTCAATTAAATTTTATCTATCAGAAATATTTTATTTGTGCCCAATAATTATTTATATTATATTGTTAATCTGAAAAAAAAATCATAAATTATATTAAGATAGCTTAAGAGAAACTTTAATCATTTCTTTTTATATCTACTTGTCTTTATTGTTCTAAGCCCTTGCTTGGACTCTACAACCCCGTTAGAACCTTCGTTCCTCTTGAATTAACCAACTCCCCACATATCCAACATTGGTCAAAAAATAAACCCATCACCTAACCATCATCTTTTTTGCTTATTTTTGTATTACTACAATATGACTGTATTATTGTACCGTAGAAATATTTTTCGTTTTAGTGGAAAATAATCCCCAAATTGTAATCTTGGTAACAACACATTATTAAGTCTTCGAGTCAATTTATAAAAAATTTTACTAATGTTTTCAGAAATCTTAACGAAATTTATAAATGTATATAATTCCTAGACATATTTAATATGTAATTCATTTAAGTGTATACTTAATGCCTAACTTTATTTGTTAATTTATTGACACCCAGTGGTTACACAGATATTATAATGTTAACAATATTTCCGTCATATAAACTCCAATAAAATCGACGGAGGAACTGAAAATGTCCAAAATTCAACTGTCCCTTTATAGAAACTTTGTCCTCATATATTCTAAATATTTTAATTAAATTACAAGTTAAAAGATAAAACTTTTTTTTTATTAATAAAATATACAATAAACATGTGTTTATATAATACAAATAAATAATAAACTTATGATAAAGAAATCTCTCATTAGTGACACTTAAATTTCAGAATTAAAATTTTAATAATATATTGATTGCCAAATTAGTATGAATAATTAATTTTAATTGAAATGAAAAAAAAATTTTTATTTATTTGTTAATATCAGTGTATCAGAAAGAATATAAATTTTAACATAATTCATTGTTCCATCATTTTAGTCATTTATATTTTATATGTATTCTTAAACTTAAAAGTTTTACACTTATAATAATATAATTTTTGACTTAATGTAACTTTAGACCAATGTACAAAAAAAAATTATAATTATACAGTGAATTTAGTAATAAAACATTTTATTTTGTGGTCAATATTGATAATGTGAATTTTTTTTTTTTACATTATCATTGATTGGTATAGGATAATAAATTTAATCATTATTGCATAAACCTTCGATAAGTATTTGGAACAAATAAAAAAAAAATAATCTGATTTACCAAATATAAAGACATTTCATTGAAACTATGCTCAATACACAAGCTTATTTTATAATAATGCAAGTATTTCATTTTAATATGCAAAAAACTACAAAATCGACCATTTTTACCGAAAATGTCTCAATTATTTCTTTAGTAGCTAATAACTCCGTGAAATCAAGATTTCATATTATTATAATTTTTTTATTTTAAATAATATTGTATTTGCTTTAATTTAATGTAGATTTTTTGAAAAATTATCAATAGTTTAAATGAAAAAAAAAATGATTTGACTCCTAACGAGTTACTATACTTTTAAGTTTATGTACCATTCAAACAATTATTATTACAGTTTATTGTATTTTTATAAACCGAAATCGTTTATTAATGTCCATGATAATTTTGCTGTTTTTATGGATAAAATCGCATTTTCTCCGTTAGTGTCTAAACATTCAACAGCTGTAATTGATTGAAAATCGAAGAAAATCATTTTTTTTTAATTGAACATAATATTCTATGATATTAAAGAATTTGGGTTGCTATTTGAAAGCCGATACTAATTCAGTTTATACGATGTAGAAAAAATTATATCTTTTCTTATATTAGTTAAGATTATGCAAGATTATAGCTCTTAAACGCTCCATACAAAGTTTCTAACTTTATAATATTATTAAAAATGTTAAAATAATGAAAAATTATCTATGTAAGAATTTAAAACTCTTTACTATCTGTAATGAGATTCTAAATTGTGATTTTATTCATAATCGTAAAGCTCAACTAAAATCACTTACTCTATATTATTGATATTATTTCAAGATTACAGTTCATTTATCATTGATAAGAAATTTTAAATGATTTTTAATCATATATTGCATTTATAAAAACTTATTTACACCAGATTCAATACTAATTTAAATACTATCTAGTACACATGTATCGAATGTACTGTCGTTAAAACAAAATAATTTATTATATCATAATATTTTTTCATAAATTAGATTTGAGGTCCATTTAAAAATTTAAGTTCGATATGGATATTTTGATAAATAGTTCCAACTTCATTTTAGTAAAAAACAATATTCAAAGCTTAGGTTTTACAGATTTCATATTTAATTGAACCATAAATCTTTTTATAAATTTAAACATAAAACAGATTTTTTTTTTTAATTTCAAAATAAATTTAGTTATTGACAATAAAATATCATTAAAATTAAAAACCAGTATTACTCAAAACTGTGAATAAATCACATTTTGACCATTTTCTATGAAATGTCTATAAATGTATATTTATTAAACTTATATTAATAGTTTTTATTTTATCAGGTGTCCAAATACTCACAAACGTATATCGTTTATCTGTATAAAACCATACTTTAAATTATCACATCCTCTAATATATTTTATTTAAAACTTTAAGCAAGTCTAAAAAATTTAGAAATTAATTCAAATTATTGTATTTTATAATATATTTTCTCATTTTTTTAGTTGTAACAGAATTCATAATGTTATTGATATATCAGTTTTTTTTAATTTTGTTGTGCACTTTTGGAAATGCAATACCTCCAACGTGTTATGAAATAATTAATGACATGAACATTCTTTTAGGAAAACCTATTTGGCAAAATTTGGCGAATATAGAACCCAACTTAGGCGTGAAGTACAACAATAGAAGATATACAATTAATGAAATTATTGCAATGAACGAGGATGGAAATATTGTCAACGAAAATAACATTAAAGAAAAATTAGAACTATATTATATTCTACTAGGTTGCATTTATAGTGATTGGTTCAGAGTTATAATTATAGTATTTAAAACAATTGCAGATTACTATAGAGTCAATGAACAGCAGTGGAATCTTTATGGAGGTTTTCTAGATTTAATTGATGTATACGATAATGTGTTAACCATGATGGTGAGTTCCCTTAATTTGATATTAGATAAATATCATAAATATCTAAACAGTTCTAATCAATCAAATTTAATAAGAATATTGCCTAATTTTCATATTTCAACAGCTATATATAATTTAAAACAATCTCGTATTGATTGTGTTAATCTTTCTCATATCGTTCACAAATTTGATCGAATAATATATTTTTTGGACTTATTTGACAATTCGTATTCTGGATTTGAAAGAAATAGAAATTTGGAAGGCACAATGAATATGGTATCACAATTTTTACAGGCAATTTTATCTAGCCCTGATAGTTCGCAAGATATAGTGTCGGATTTAACCCACATTTTAAATAGAAGTGAAGAGAATTTTGAGGAATGTTTTCATGAACTTGGATTTTGTTACAACACTAACAGCAAACATACGTCCGTATTAAAAGAATCCACATTTCTTATAGGAGTAAAAAGCTTATTTGATGAATTGCGTCATTATTATATAGACATAATTAAATACATAATACCATCTAATTCTTAGAAAATTTTAAAATCGAAATATGCCGTTATTTATTAATTTTTCATATTTAAAGCAAAAGTATTCAAAAAATAATATTAAAAAATGTAAATTTATAGTGATACAGCTTAGTGTGTAAAAACTATCTATATTTTATTGTCAATCACATTTAAATTTTTGATTATCTAAAAGACAAAATATGTTATTTCAGCTAAATTTTATCTGTCAGAAATATTTTATTTGTGCACTATAATTATTTATATTACATTGTTAATCTGAAAAAAAAATCATAAATTATATTAAGATAACTTAATATAATGACATTTATGTAACCTCAATAAAATAAAATAAAATAAAAATTAAGAAAAAAATTCCATGAAAAAATAAGAAATGACTTTTTTTTTTGGCCTTCAACTTATAAACAGAGTTCATATAAAGATGGACAAGTCATAAACAGCAACTTAGAGAGTTCAATTTGTGAAACTTTGTCGTAGGATTTAATACAATCATATGACTGTATTATAGTACCGTAGAAATATTTTTCGTTTTAGTGGGAAATAATCCCCAAATTGTTATATTGGTAACAACACATTATTAAGTTTTCCAGTCAATTTATAAAAAATTTTACTAATGTTTTCATAAATCTTAACGAAATTTATAAATGTATATAATTCCTAGACATAATTAATACGTCATTCATTTATGTGTATACTTAATGCCTAACTTTATTTGTTAATTTATTGATACCCAGTGGTTACATTGATATTATAATGTTAACAATATTTCCGTCATATAAACTCTAATAAAATCGACGGAGAAACTGAAAATTTCCAAAATTCAACTGTCCTTTTATAGAAACTTTGTTCACATGTATTCTAAATATTTAAATTAAATTACAAGTTAAATGATAAAACTTTTTTTTAACTTCGATGCGAAGCTGAGAAGGTATTGGTTTTACTAAGATGTGTTTATTTATTATTTTTTTTTTTTGTGTCTGTTACCACTTTTTTTCAGCTCTCACCGAACCGATTTCTTTCAATGATACGTCAAAAGATCACCAATTGTATCTAGTCGAAGATATTACCCTCAAAAATTGAAAAAAATGCCCTCGTTTCCCGCAAATGGGGGAAATATCCAAAAAATTACAAATTTAAAAATCGCTAATTTTTGAAAAATTTTCAATTTTTTTTACTTAAAAGTGCCATAACTTTTTCAAAAATGAACATATCAATATAACTCGTTTTTATATAGATGCATAATATCATTATCTTTCATTTGGTATATTTCTTTGATAAATTTAACCCTTAACCTGCCCACAGGGGGGGATTTAAAATGACAACTTTTTCACAAAAAATTAACTTTTTAACTTAACTTTTGAAAATGTTCCGGAAGGTCTGACACTTTTATATATATCTTACATTAAAGCTAATGTAATGTTCTTTATTATGCAAAAAAAAAATTTCGGGCTTTATTTTATCTTCACGGTGAAAATGGCTACCAAATACTATTTTTGTGTGAAAAATTTCGATTTTGTATTTTACATTTTTAACTTTATTATGCCATAACTTTTTGAAAAATGTATGGATCAGTACAATTTTTTCATGAGTAGTAGTATTTATATACATCTTTCATTTGACATACTGTTTTTTGAAATCCTACTATTTCCCTATATACGAGGGGGGTTCAAATCTAAAAAATGCATGTAGAAAGTAGAACTTTTTCAACTTAAATTTTGAAAGTGTTCCGGAAAGTCTGACACTTTTATATATATCTTAAATTAAAGCTAATGTAATATACATTATTATGCAGAAAAAAAATTTCGGGCTTTATTTTATCTTCATGGTGAAAACAGACATCAAAGTTTATAAAAAAAAATACGATTTTTGTAAAACAATTCTTTTTTATATTTTTTACTTTATAATGCTATAATTTTTTGAAAGATGTATGGATCAATATAATTTTTTTTTATAGATGCATGATGTCTTTACCTATCATTTGGTATATATTTTTTTTATATCTGACCCTTTACCTGCCCACAGGGGGGGATTTAAAATGACCACTTTTTCACAAAAAATTTACTTTTTCAACTTAAATTTTGAAAGTGTTCCGGAAAGTCTGACACTTATATATATATCTTAAATTAAAGCTAATGTAATTTACTTTATTATGCGAAAAAAAAATTTCGGACTTTATTTTATTTTTACGGTGAAAATGGCTACCGAATGCTTTATTGTGTGAAAATTCTGGATTTTATTTTTTACATTTTTAACTTTATAATGCTATGACATATTGAAAAGTGTATGATTCAATATTATTTTTTTATGAGAAATAATATTTTTTAATAATCCCTTTTTCATTCTACATACTTTATCTTAATTAGGATATTAATAATGAACTAGCAGATCATGTAGCTTTTGGAATAATCCACCAATTTTTTAAAATTAAACACTATCTAAAGATTTGCATCGAAGCGTTTTTTTTTTATAGTGATTTTAATCACTGTCAGATATCATTATACTTGATCCATCTATACCACGTCACCACTGTACCGTGACCCCCCTGTGCTGGGTTTTTTTTTATTAATAAAACATATAATATACATGTGTTAATATAATAAAAATAAAAATAATAAACTTATGATAAAGAAGTCTCCCAATAGTGACATTTAAATTTCAGGATAAAAATTTAACTAATACTTATTTTATATTTGAAAAAAATTACTGATATATTGATTGCCAAATTAAAAAAAAATTAAAAAAAATTGTATTTGTTAATATCAGTGAATCAGTGAATCAGAAAGAATATATTATAAAAATATATTTGAGAGAGATTAACTTAAGATTATTTATAACTACAGATTTTTTAATTTTATACAATGATTAAAAACAAGTACTTTTACATTCATAAGTAGATAAATATTATAAATATTAAACTAAAGACAAAATATTCCATTAAAATGTTGAGAATATTTTGGTAAATATAAACTATCACATACATATAGTTGTTTATAGTTATATTACACATTATTATTAATAAATTTTTTATAAAACAATATTTATATTAGATCTTTTTAAATTATTTGTACCTACACACAGTTTTTATGTTACGATAAAATAAAGCATTTATTGAAATTTTATCTACCCATATTTTTTTTAAGACTGTTAATCTACAATAATTGTTATTAATTGTCAATGAATTATTAATTTTTCCAATCAAATATCCAATTATTGGGTTTCCGGATTAATTAACATGTAAACACTATATATCACATTCTAAAATATCGATTGTGCTCTCAATTCTTAGGAAAAAAATTCATATTTTAAATATAAGAAAATTATCATTGACTTTTACTTAAAAAATAAGATGAATGTTTCACAAAAGTTATTTTTTAATAAATAAATAGAAGCTAATATTATTAATTACACTATATTTAAAAAATATAGTTGGCGTATATATTTAACGTTCCTCCAAAATAATCTAAAGCAACGGCCCTGTTGAAATCATTATACTAATAATTGTGACTTAAATGACATAAAAATTAGAAATTTATCATAATACTAGAATACCCGAATAGTATTTAATAACACTTGTGAAATTGATAAAAAATTGTGAGAAGTATGTTCTCAATATATTACTATTAGTTCATAAAATAAAATGAAAACTATTTAAAAATTAATAATCTTTAAGATATATACATAATTAGTATTTAGTTTTTAGTTTTAATTTATAAAATATTTTTAATTGTTCTGCATTTTGTACTCTATAGAACTTTAAAATAGTATTAAAAAAATTAATTAAATAACTCCTGTCCATCTTAATTATCTTACATGATTGAAAAATTTAGAAAAAATCTTCATCATATTAAAAAAATATGTTAATATTATCAATAAAAAATTATTGTTAATATACTACAATGTAAAACGTATTGACTAATAGCTATAACAATAACTTTACCTGACAAAGAAAAGATAATTAATTTTTCTTTAGTTTTCTACCTAAAACTGTCAATTTAAAATTTATTATTATTTTCTAACAAAATATATGAATAAGTTTTAGTGGTACTTATTGACTGTTATATACTAAGGTATATAACATTTTATAATTTGATTCTCTGATAAAAAAATTGCATAAACATTTTAAAAAAATCAGTATTAATAATTTATGGTATATTGAGGCTCTTAAAGGAAGTTTGAAAGAATTTTGTACTAATATTATAATATAGTGTGACTTATTAAATGCACTATATCCAATTTATGTATTAAATAATGAATTGTTCATAAAAATATGCCGAATGAAGTTTGTTTAGCTTATAAACCATGATATCAATTATAGTTTAATTAAAAATATTCCTGAAGTTAGTTCTAGGGATAACTTCCAAAAAATGTATGTAGGTTAAATTTAAATTCATTAAATTTACTAGATTTCATTAAAATCATTTTTGTAGTACTTTTAAATGTGGTATTAACTTTTTTAGAATGTAATAGTTTTTGTGATATTTTATATCACAATCAATAATTTAATAATCATATTTATATGATAATTAATTAAAAAGAAATTAAATGCTTATTTAAATCAACAGCAACTGATATATATTTATGATGATTTGTGAAATAAAAATAGATAAGTTCAAATAAAAACGTATTATTAGTAATATTGAAGGGAAAAATTTTTATTATATATATTTTTATCCAATTCTCTAATATACTGCATAAATTCTTGCAATTTGAATAAATATAAATTTTTTTATTTATCGACTTGTTATTTGTACATCAATTATTACATATTTATTATAAAGCATTTTACTTAAGGGCAGTCATTCAAGGTTAATATAAAAATTGAAGTTTTTAGTAAATGACGCAACAGTATTATAATTCATACACAAGTAATATTTAATAATTCTCACCCCCCTTTGTGGTTTATTTTGTATTACGACAGTATTGTAAACACATTTGAACGAACTCTCAGAGTAATTTTTGTTTTAATTCAATTATTCTCTTTTTTTTTCAAATAAAAATAAAATTTAAAAATGTATTTGAAACTTTTTTTTTATGTTGTTTACCTGTGTTTGATTAATAATATAATAACTTCAACAACAGCGTCATATGAAGATGACATGGAGTTTCTTTTGCGGAAACCTCTTTGGAATGAAATAATAACATATCTTCCCCAATCAGGTTTTATGGACAATGACAATGAATACAAAATCAGTGATTTAATTGCGAAAAATTCTAGTAATAGAATTGTCAATAAAGTTAATGTAGAAATAAAAATACGACAATATTACACCCTGATAAGTTGTTACTACAGTGATTGGATCAAGGTAATAACAGAATTTTTAGTTATGATTGCGGAATTTCAAAGAATAGCTGATTTAAAGAATAACAATAAAGCTGAAGGTCATAATATGATCTTAAATATTATTGAAGATTATGAACATGTATTTGAATTGATGAGTGGTTCACTAACATTATTGAATAATTGGTACAATAATATCTCTAGAAGGAATTTTCAGTTCAATAATAATCATATTATACGTGCCATAAAATCAATAAAATGGATGAGTGATAATTGCCAAACCATACCTGTATTAATGGAACATATAGCTGTACATGTAACTCCTTTGTTAAATGAGTTTCAATGTAATTATCTTAGATTAGAAAAGGTAAGAAATGAAGAAGAAGTCTCTGCGACATTATTTTCCATTGTTCACGAAATCGCTAGCTCAGATATGTCAAAGGAAGAAAAAATTAAACAACTTAAGAATAAGTTTGAAATCAGTAAAAGCAGTTTTTTACAGTATTTTGATGAACTCGGATTTAAATATAATTCTTCATCAAAAACTGTTCAAGTAAATAAGGAATCTCATAATGTATTGAATCGATTCGTATACATATTAAGTAACATAGTTGCTTTTTTTTAGAAATAATTTTATATAGATGGATTAATTAACATAATTCATTGATCCAAAATTTAGTAATTTATATTTTATATGATGTATTCTTAAACTTAAAAGTTTTACACTTATAAAAATATAATTTTTGACATAATGTAACATTACACCAATGTACAAAAAAAAATTATAATTATTCAGTGAATTTAGTAAGAAAACGTTTTATTTTGTGGTCAATATTGATAATGTGAATTTTTTTTTTTACATTATCATTGATTGGTATAGGGCAGTAAGTTTAATCATTGTTGCATAAGTCTTCGATGCGTATTTGGAACAAATAAAAAAAAAAATGATCTGATTTACCAAATATAAAGCCATATCACTGAAACTTTTTTCAATACACAAGCTTTAATTTATAATAATGCAAGTATTCCATTACCATGCAAAAATCTCAATTATTTCTTTAGTAGCTAATAACTCCAAGAAATCAAGATTTCATATAATTATTATTTTTTTTATTTAAAAAAATATTGTATTAGCTTTAATTTAATGTAGATTTTTTGAAATATTATCAATAGTTTAAATAAAAAAAAAAATGATCTGATTTTTAAACTACCAAAGTAGGTTAATCATTACACTTTCAAAAAAAAAAAAAACTTGATCAGTACATTAAGGAACCAAATTTAATTTTAGCCGAAAAAATTAATGAAATTCAGAATTTCTGATTTGGTGTAGTTAAAAAGGTGGATTTATATTTGATGAGCTGGCTGAATTCTTTAGTATTTTAAAACTCACTCTGTATACAAGGTCATACGTTTATAATTATACATTCAATAAATTATAATTTTTGATAATTAATTTAATGATGATATTAAAAAAAAAATTATTGGTTAATTTTAACTATGTATTGTTCTCAAATTACACGTGTATACAATTTGTACTTATTTTATTATTTATTAATAATAAAAAGTACAGTTTTTTAACAATTTTACTTTTATATTAATGTCATATTTTAGTTTTAATTTAGTAAGCTTAAATCTAACATGAAAATTAATGTAAGAACTTAATTTATTTGTACTGAATATACCTAAATGATTTCAGAAAATATAAAAATCAACGCACTAATATGGATTGTGTATATAAATACTTCTATCTCCAATAATATTCATTTATTGATGAACGTTTTCTATATTATTTAAATGATAAAAATTCGCCCACTTAAAAATGTTTTAAATTGTGCAGATGTTGATTCAAATACTGAAGATAAACAATGTGATAAAATAAGTAAAAATAAAAAAGTTCCACGAAGAAATATCACATGGAATAAGCATTTAAAAGTGCGAAAAGAATTCGAAATTGTATCATAACTTACGAAAAAACAAAGACTTTATTTAAAAGAAAGATTAATTAATAAAATTGCAAAACATATTCACATTTAAATTTAAATATATAAAATTATTTCTTTTAATATTCTCTTCTCTAATTGTAAAAACCTAATATTGTGTGGTTGCGGCAGAATTGAAACAAGTATAGGTGACATCTAACTGTGATAAACATCAATATAAAAAAATCTGTTAAATTTGTATATTTTTAATTAAAAATTGCTATATTATAAAAATTGTCAATATGGTGCCGACTTTTCATAGTAGAATAGTCATGAGATAGATTTTTTTTTTTAAATATTCTTTTTACCTTATGGACTATTGTTAATTTAGATTAAAAATTGTTAGATGTTCAGGAACATTTTCAAAAATAGAGTTAAAAACAATTTGTTTACATGCATTGATTGAATTTTCATACAAAGCATATAAAAAACAAGTTTATAGTCTGTATTCATTTTATTTCTATTTGATTAGAGTTAGTTTAAAAAAAGTTTGAGCAGTTTTATAATGCAGAAAAAATTTGAAAATACCATTTTGTACGGTAGCGTAATTTTTTTAATTTTTAAAATTGAGAGGATTTTTAAAATTTTTGGCAATATCAGCTAAAATTAGATTAAAATTGAGTTCCTTTGATGAATAAAATAATAAAATCGGTCTAATGAAAGCTATGAATTTTCATGAACGGACATTAAAAAAACATATCATGTTAAAACTAATATGTTCTCTGCCTTACATCGAAGCTAAAAGTGTTTTTATAACTGAAAAAAGAGTATTATCTAATTTTTTATGATTTTTTGAAGTCACTGACTAAATATGTTTAAATTAACAATATTTATATTTTATTAAAGTCAAAAAAAAAGTTATAATCATCATTTTGAGTTAATCAAGATATTGCAGACGACTATGTTTGAATCATTAAAATATTTGAAATACATTTTGTATTTTATTTCATATAGTATTAGATTTTACTATTTTATCTGTTGTTTTATATTTGATCAAACTTCCATACAAATTATGCACGTTATAAAATTTAATACTAAAATAATAATATAAGTCTATAAAATATTTATATTTAGATAACAATACCTGAGATACAAAATACTTTTTAAATCGCGAGAAATGGTTTCAACAATCAACAAGCAAGTGTTACTGATAACATTTTATTTTAACTCAATAAAATCGAAACATTTTTCGGAAAAAGTACAATTTATAAAAATAATAAGCGAACAAATCTCACTGAATATTTAAATTAAATATTAAAAAGTATACCTAATATGTATGACGTGACATTTGATTTTTAATACTATATCGAATATCTGTAATTCTATTTAAAGACTTTCTCTTTATTATGATTTATTTATTTTTTTTGGCATTTACTTATATAGAAGTTATACTGTAAAGTATAATTTCACATACTTCAAATCTATTAAATTTAAAATTTAATACACCTGTAAACTTACCCTATGTTAGTGGAAACTACATATAATTTGCAGGAAAACTACAAATTTACAGTACGAATATTATACGCCGTTGGAAAAATCATTAAATGAATTAAAAAACGTACAAATAACACGCGGTTCTCCTCGGGGATTAGTGACTTTATGAGGAGTGTAATTGGATGTAGAATTAGTCCACTGCATTGAAGGTGTATGATATAAGTCAAGTGTACGTCCCACGAGGAGCGCGCACATTATGTTTGTATTGCAGTAACCTGTGTAATGAAGATATTTGGATACACGTGAGTTACACAATATAACGAACGGGTGTACGTGTAGAAAAGGGTCACCTGAGTAGGCCGTAGATGTGGTGACTAAAAGGGTTACGTACACCAAGGGCGGCTGTAGCGATATACGCAGTGCGGGGACCGGCGTTCATTATCTGCAGGAAATGTCCGGTAATTTTGCCCTTCTTGTTTTCCAACTCTCCACTATAGAGATCCAATTAGCCCTCGGATAACGTTTTTCATATCCTGTTTTACAGACATTTTACCCGCTTTCCATTTCAGTCGTCCCATGGAACGGGACATCGGTCGACAGAAACGATGACAGCGAACAGGAGAGGGACGAGAATTGAAGAGGCGAATACTGCCGGACAAGATTTGTTTCGGACAATGTTTGTTATAAATCCGATATGTCCCCGAGGTCGGAAATGGCACAGATGGGAGTTCCCTCGTCCTATGCCGTTTTCTACTGAGATAGGTACACAACAAAAACCCTTTTTTTTTAATTTTACCTCGACAGCGAAGGTACAAGGTTTTGCTCTCAATTCTACTCAATGAGCTTGTTAAGTGGTAACGGCAACAAAACATCTTTTTATTACTAACAATTTTTTTTTATTATGTTTTATACATACGACTTCCCATAAAAATAATTTGTTTAAATATAAGCTGTTCTATACAAACTAAAGTATAACAATTACTCGCATTTACCTAATATTTTAACAGTGGCATATATCATATCGAAATACCTGTAATTAATCTAATATTAAATCACAAAGACTGAATATTTTATATTAGTCAGCATACTTTTGACTGAAAGAAAGACGTGGCTAAAAATTGTCCAATGATAATAACTATTACCATCCTTCATATACTTAGAACGACAATATAATTTAAATTCAATATTATATTGAGTATAATGTGTGTACACCATAGAGTAATTGCTCTATGAAAAAAACCGCAATGATAATGTTTTTTTTAACATTGATTATAATCAATAAATAAAAATAATTATTATTATTTATATTTAATGTTATTAAGCAGTGTGATTTATTTAGTATACTAATCCCGATTTTTCGTAAAATAATGATTTTTTCCATTAAAATGTATAAATAAAACATTTAATTTACTTTTATAAAACATTGTAAATATCAAGTTTATTGTAAGAAAATAATATTGCTTATGGTATATTTTAGTGGTAAAGTTAAATGGGAAATTATTATCTACTATTAAATGGATAATGGTGTTAATAAAATTATCACTAGTCGATAACAAGTTAAATAAAATTACTATTTGATATATTAGCATTTAAAAATTTATACGTAAGTATCGGGTTAGTGTTAGCAACGCTCTACTTTTTACCATAAGGTACAAATATCTGTGCTTACATAGCGCACACCATTCGTTTATAACTAAAATTATATCAACTTATAACGTAAGAAAATAATAATAGATTCCTATTGAATTTCATTTAAAATCTAACCTTAAGAATAATTTTTTCTTACAATAAATTTGATATTTAAAAAATACATTGAATTTCAATCTATAAGCTTAAGAAAAAATATTTTTAACAAAAAAATGGGCCTAGTATACTGAAATAAATCATACTGTTTAATAAAACTTAATAATATTAAACTATCATATTTCGAAACTTAAATTTAAGAGCTTGATAATCAAATATAGAATATTAAAAAAAAACACCCCTATAACTTATAAGGGATCATTCTAAAAATTAATAAAGCTAATTTAAGTAATTTAAGCTGATAAATAAAAAAATATATGTAAATAAAAATATTTTTTTCTCAATGTCGCATTTATTTTGCGACTAATTGATTGGTATAAACCGTTCATTCTGTATGAGTGTAACTAACTTAAAAATAATCAAACGACTGGTAAATAACAACTTTTGAACAAGTATTTAAAAAAATATATTAATACTTTTATACTGGGCGATAGAATAGTGCAGTTCATAAATGCTTCAGATAAAAATAGTCAAACTCGTGTTTCGCCCACAATTATAGTAAAGTGTTAATAACTTCCAAATTTTTGGTTGAAAATTGTTAACAACCTGTCAATTTAACATTTAGATAATTTCTTTATTTTATGCTAGTTAATCAAATATTCCATTAACAAAAATTAAATTAATATTAATTTACAGGGGTAAAAGGTGGGATAGGTGAATTTTATTTCTGAACATTTTTGAAAATAGGATACTATTAAATACTAGAAAGAAAAACGTATAGCTTTAAACATATTTGTTTAAAAAGTATTACATGAAACATAAATAATCAATTGTTATAATTAACTTTAGCGTTTTAAAATTTGTAAAAATGTGAATTTTCATTTCTATATTTTACAGTATCTAGTATATCAAGAAAGTACTGAGTTTTTTTATTACTAAATATGATGTACAGAGTGTCCCACCGTTATTTACTAATTGGATTATACAAACTAATGTTAAAATTAGTAAATCACGGTGGGATACCCTATGTATGTAATAGATATAAGAATAGAAGATATATTAAGTTACCTGACTCAAAAATATAATGTGTGATAAATAATTGAATTTCAATTTTCTACAATTGGAAAAAAACATTAAACAATAATGTCATGACAAAGGTCAGCACATTATTATAATTTTACAACAGTTAAAAATACTGACCAATTATGTAATAACACGAAAAAGTAAATAACAATTTAATATTTAAGAAAATAACTTCGCATTCCTAGATATAAACTCTGAGTTTCATTTAATTTGCTGGGATTTGTTAACACAAATGAAGTTCCAAAAAATTCGTTGTATCCAAATCCGAGCTCTTCAAAATAAACTATGAAGTTGTTTTCATTTTTTTTTATAAAACTTTTAAGAATATCCTGTATATCTTCTGGACTTCTTAGAGATTTTATGGCGTCAGAAACCGATTTGCGTATTGAAGCTTTTACTTCTTCTTTTCTAGATGTAATTTCCTTTATTCTTAAATGATTTTGTTGGAATTCGTCTAACAATAAATTAATATTGTTCAAAAGTTTAACACAATTATCAATATTAGTTGCCTTGAAAAACGATGTCCTAAGTAAATTTATGGCAGTTACAACTTGATTATTTTCCATAGGTCTATTTTTTTTATTGCTGTCGGTAAACCAGTCAATTAATAATAAAAGTGAACTTATCATCCTTGACGCTGCTCTATCATAGTCTTTAATAAGCTCTTTAAGTACTTGATATGCATCCCACTCAATACCAGATTCTTTCTGCTGTACTATAATCGTATTCAAAATATCAACAATAACTTTAAACCATTCACTATACACACAACTTAACAGAGTAAAATATTGACGAATTTTAGTTTTTAAGTTGATTGTATCAACGATTCTATCATTCATTTTTGCTATTATCTCACTAACTTTGCATAAATCGCCGTTGTCTATTATTCCTGCTTCCTTATCAAAGTTTGACATGTCTTTCCAAATTTTATTCTTCAATAGAACATCCATTTTGTCAATACGTGAATCCGATTTTACTGTTAAAATGATTCCCACTAAGTAAAATGATACCATACACATTGAATATTTCATGTACATTTTTCTAATAAGTTTAATATTTTATTTTAAGTATTGATGTAAAGTGAAAAATATTTGAAATATAACTCAAAATTTTGATTGATTTTTTAGTTGAATCTTTAGGATAAGAATATTTGTATTCATTAAACTCCGTTTATATAGTATTTATAGTTTGTTTTTTACAAAAATGAAGTGTTCTAGATCGAAATTTAAACTGTTAAACAATATTAATAAATAAAATGACAATAAAAAATGAATTTTCTATAATTTAAATAATATATAAATATTTTCAAGTAATTTATTACATGATGTATCATAAAATAAAAGCCATGTTTAGATTGAACTAAATCGACAATCAATTGATGCTACACAGAAAATCCTATATTCAAAGTAATATAATACAATTGTCTGCTCTAATTGAATACGCATATATTTTTAATACATTTTAAAAGTATTTTTAACAAGCCTTCATGTATAACTAATAGACAATTTTTTTAATTCTTTTATAATAAATAAATAAATTTAAAAGTCTATATTTAATAAGGAACTTCTCAAAATTTGTTACTAAAATCAATTATTTCTATAATTTTAGTAAAAAAAATTTAATTACGTTACTATTCTCATCAATAATACTACTTGGTGATTGATTATCTATTTTTCATGCAATATCTTTAAAAGAATAGAATATATTATAACTTTTTATAATATAAACTTTTATTTCTATAATAAATAATATCTAATGTTCAATAATTTTCAGAAAATTTGATGCAATTGTTTTTTGTAAATTATAGAACGCAGATCTTTTTGTATACTACGTAAATACATAGTTCATTAAAAAGTATATAGTATACTTTTTCAAAAAAAAAAAAATATATATATATATACATACATAAATGAATAATAACACAACTCATATTTTACAACTTATATTTCATTTTCAAGTGTGTTTTACTTACTATTTTGGCAGAAAACAGTTGCAAAAATATAGCAACTGTAAATTCATAAATGTAGCAAAGCTAAATTTAATGGCGTAATAATGATTTTTATAATTTATATAATGATCATTGAATATATATAAATATATATTCGACTGATAGTTACTTCATCAAAAACTAAACATTGAGCTCAGTAAAATTTTGTTTTGCATATTATATAAAACCTTATTACAAAATATTGAAATTTCTTTACAATAAATACCTACAATTTTTTTCTACTGAGAGTATTTATTTTTGAAAAATATTTAATTGAAAATTAAATGTACTCATTATACATATTAAGTTTTCTTTATCTGTGTCATTTTGGTTTTACAATATCACTAACAACGGCTGAATGTAAAAAAGAAATGGAGTGCTTATTGAAAAATCCTTTTTGGCAAACTTTAAAAACACATAATGCTACTTCAGGTGTGATAGATGAAAATCGTTTATGTACAATAACTAAAATAATAAAAACAGATGAAACCGGTAATATTGTAAATGACAATAATTTAAAAAAAAAAATTAGACAATTTTATACCATTGTGAGTAGCTTATACAGTGAATGGTTGATTGTTATTGTGGAATTTTTAAGTATTACTCTTACGCTCCAAAGTCGAGCAAATATTCAGTGGGATGCTTTTGAAGTACTCACGGAGCTAATTAACAGCTATGATTTAGTATTTTCATTGATGGTAACGTCATTATCTTATTTAAGCATCATGTACCATAATGGTGATAACACAAATTTAATGGAAAATAATCAAGTCTCCAAAGCCATCTTCATTCTACGAACCCCCGATAGTACACTAAATAATATCAATGGCATTATCACAAGGTTAATCAATGCACAATATCATTTGGAAGAATTTGTAGACAAATATTCTAGAATGAAAGTAGAAATAGAAATACAAGATGTCTTTAAAATAATAACAGAAACAATTCAGGAAATAATCGATGATCAAATACCTCCATCAGAAAAGATNTTTAAAATAATAACAGAAACAATTCAGGAAATAATCGATGATCAAATACCTCCATCAGAAAAGATTGTTCTTCTAAAAACCCAATTAGAAAAAAGTGAAAACAACTTTTTGCAATTTTTTGAAGAATTAGGATTTGAATACGACAAAAAAAGCGAAACTGTTTCTGTTATTCGACCTGGTATACTTGGCTGGTTAGAAAAATTTTTCTTTGGATTGAGTAATTATTTTTAAATTCTAATGAGACAAAAATAAATTTATAATGATGTTGAACAATTTGTACCTAAAATAGATATTTTTAAAAAAGATGTTTTTAAATAATTTACTAAAAACTGTGGAGAAAAAATTCTGATTATAAACCTAAAACTAATTATGAAAATAAAAAATATTTTAGACGAATATAAGTTATTATTAAACAAATTTTTATTAGTATAAAATTAAATAATTTTTCATTTAATTAATTTTTAAGTCAATTAACACGTTTTTAATTTTAATATTCGTATCTCCGAAGTAAGGGTAAACGCTAAGAAAGATTTATCGAAAATTGCTCAGTTATACCTATAATGTATTTATAGAGATATCAACTTTATTTTTTTTAAATAGCACTATATATATTTTACTAGCTCATAAAATAAAAAATGATCTAATTAACAAATGGACCAGTATATAATAACTTTTAGACCCTTGCATCAGAGGATATTGACAATTTTATAATTTGGCAGAGAAGGAGAACGGCCGAGAAATGACAAATGATAAAAATAGCAACATTCGCGCTTCACGTCCAGACTATATTTTAAAATGCTGATCATTTTCAAAGTATTGGTCCAAAAGTTGTTTGGATCAGTCAATTTCCAAATTATGCTATTTTTTATTTTATACGTTAGTTAAATATGAATGTGGCTATTAATAAAAAAAAAAATTGACTCCTCTAAAAGACACTGAGGATGGACCAAATAATAATTATTTTATGACAGATAAATGTGTAACTTACAAAAAAATGTATTGCTCTAAGAGAAATCGAGCAGCTAGCGTCAAAAGAATCGCTCTGTATAAAAACTATTTCTAGCCGAGATGACTTGGAGGGCAAACAACCGAAAATGATGTAGCGAAATAAAAAAAACCCAGACCTTGGTCGTCACCTTTACTTAGCGGTGTTATTGTGTCCGGGGGGAGTTACAAAAAGGGCATCTGCCGTTCTGCTCGCGTGTGTGTTGGCAATACAACGTTTATGAATTACTGCTAAGCAGGACAAAAGGGATCGTACGTCTTAATATTTGTGTCGTCCAAATAAATCTTTTTACTCCTTTTATTGGTGTGCACACAGAGGAAAACACGCTATTATCACAGTGTTAGCAATGTTTGTTGACAAAGCGGAGAAGACGAGTTCATCATAGTCTCGTCCGACACACACACACACACATCCTTTCATGAAATCCAACGTACAAGCCGACGCGGTGCACATGCTGCGGTCGCCCAAGACATTTCCCCCGCGCCGTTGCCGTTCACGGAATAAGACACAATGTACCTGTGTCTATTATTTCGCTGAAATTTTTTATTATTGTTATGTGCATGTACACACGCTTAACGGGCCAAAGACAGGTGACCGTTTTTATTAAATTTTTGGCACAAAAGAATACTTATATTTACCTCGAAAAAGAGTTGAGTGCTTATTTTTTTTATGTTCAATGTTCTTCATTCATTCATTGTGACTGTGATTTCACTCTGTGAAACAACGCCAAACCTGGAAAGTCACATGATTTTTAGACACTAGTGTACAGAAACACAACTCGCCGTCATTTGCAATGTGTTCTCCCGTCTACGTACCATAAAATTATAATGTCTATCGTTGAAATAATAAATTTAAATGTTTTGTTATAACTATATTTATTGTTAATAGCCAACAAAAATGCTATATAATTTGTATTTTTTTTTTCAAACGAATACTAATAACAAATTTAAAAGAACAATAGTTGAGGGATGTACCACAAATAACGAACCCTCTTGTTAAGTTCACACCGTTAGGTTTAATGGTTTAGTGTTACATTAACAAGGTTTTTGAAGTGACAAACACGTTTATGGTTTGATGTGTTTGATAAAGTGTAATTAATGTTGGAGTTGTTGATAGAGTATATTTATGTGAAAACGTAAAATCTCATGGTGCGTTAAAAAATAACTACTTCATTAAAAATATGATACTATTCTCAAACAAATTCAAATCTGACATGAATTTCATTTCATTTTCATCATTTGATACATATTCACAATGAGAAAAGTATTTCTAGTAGAAAATAGAATAAGCAATAGAAGTAAAAATCACTCAAATTGCGCGTGTAAAATTATAAATATTTTTATTATTGAAACTATTTAAAGATTTTCAATTTTTCATAATCCTCTAAATTTTAAAAATGATCACAATTTAAAAGTGTATCTCAAAGTTACAAGATTTATTTTTAAAAATTAAAAAGTAAATAATAGTATTATGCGTTTTTATCTTTGATGAATAACTATGAATATTTTTATTTTTATACTGTATAGTGTAAAAAATTCTAATTTTNTAACTATGAATATTTTTATTTTTATACTGTATAGTGTAAAAAATTCTAATTTTTCTATTCGAATTTAAATTATTTAGTTTCGGCGGTAATCGTGAGAATATTATCAATAAAGTAAAAGGGCTATTTTAATGATTTAACAATTATGATAACACCACAGAAAACAATAATCCCCCATGCTAATTCAGTTCTAAAATCCCTCTTGGATTTAAAAATTTGAATCTTTAAAATATACGACACTATGGCAACCGGCATAAATAAATTAGTTGTTGAGAACATCACGTGAGCTAATTTTTTTCATTCTAATGTCCCACATTTTTCTGAATATCAATTGTCATACTTGTCATTATATTATCAGGGTAGTCTGTATTCCCATGAATTTAATCCTTTGGTTGTACTCTTAGTGTTTGTCGTCTGATTGAAAAAATATTAAGGTGTCACATAAATCATTGAAATCGTTTGAATTAATACAGAGACACGATTATTAATACTTTTGAATGTTTTAATTTAGTATTTATTCAAGGTCGATGCATGAAGTGTTCCGCAACACGAGGTCTTTATCTTTGAAGGGTTCTGCAAACTAAGATGATGACCAAAACAAATCATTTTTATATTCACTAAAAAATATATAAAACTTAAGCGAAATTGTTTTGCGAAATTTCTATTGTCGGTCTTGTATTTATCAAAAGAAAAGGAAATAAAATCATCAAGATGTCATAAATAATAAGAAATGCAAACAATTATATCACCACAGTACTGTTATTTGTTTGATAATTATGCACACTCAAATGCGTAAAGCATTTGAGTAAATGTATTTGAATAAAAGTATTCAAATACTTTTATTGGTATTGAATAGTATTTTTAAATGCATTTAATAAAAAGTATCTGAGTAGTATTTTAAATACAATTGTTTAGTATTTAATACTGTTTAATATTCAGTACTTAAAGTATTTAATATACTTTTTTTTTTAATATGCTAACCGTAACACAGCAAGCAAATTAAACTCAGTCAAAATAAAAATTGAGAATAATTCTCTGTTATTGTATATGTTATATTATAGTATAACATAATTATTGTGCTTATCTAAATGCTATTATGTATACATCTATTTTTAATGCATCAGTTGAACTTACAATAGCCTATGGCAGGTTCAAATGATTTACTCTATTGTCAATAAGACATACTTTACAGGTTTTTACACGTGTACCAATATTCATTTTTTTTACTGATTAGTCTCCAATAATTAATTTTATTTACCTCTAACAAAAAATATCGAAAATAATAAATGAGTTCTCTTAATTTAAGAGTATTCAATATTTGACTCAAATTACCCTCTTAGTAATTATTTAGGTAGAACCTTTTGCTTTTAGTTAAAATAAAAACATTATTATTATTTTTTAATTGTATTCTTAGTATTTGAAATACTTTTATAAAGAAATTGAGTATTACTAAAATACTTTTGTATGAAAAGTATTCAAATAATATTTTAAACCTATTTTTTTAAATATTTGAGTATTATTTAAAATACTTTTTAAAAGTATTTTTTTACAACTATGTGCACACTGAACAATAACGAAATAATTACATAGTAGTGAATGAAAGTAGAATTCTTGCTTATATTATATTGATTTACACTCTATTTTAAACAACCTCAGTTTTGTATGTACTAAATTTTAATATTTGTTAATCTAATTATTATACGGTAATTTATTATTTGATTAATCTATTATTATTAATTGATTAGTTAACAGTATAATCTTTAATATGCATTTTTAAAACTCTAAACTATTATAATGAAAATCATAGTATAATTTCAAATTCATAATTTTAAGTTTCTTTATATTTTATCTTATATCATCTTCTTATATAGCCCATTCCAAAAATGTTAATGGCAAGTTTTCCTTTCCGATAGAGTAAAAACTTCTTATCCTATAAACGATATAGAAACGCATTTGATCTAATAGGAGTAATGTTTTATAAATCAAACGTTTTTGTTTATCTATCCAAAAAAAAATCAATTCATTGTTATAATTTAAAAAATTTAATATTAATATTCTTCTATTTATTCTAAAAAACTGCCCTGTTATTTGACATGTCTAACTATATTTGCCTTTATTCGATGTTTACGGTAAAGTGGATAGTAATCGGCTGGAGATGGTTCCGAATAAATTTTTTTCATCAAATCTGGATGTTTGTGCAAACATGATTTTTTGTTTTCTAGTTGGATAAAAAAAAAAAAAATTTAAATAACTATGACAATATAAGTTAGTATTTAGCGATGAATTGAACATTTTAATGCATTATCTATATTATTTTAGCTACGCATATCCGCATTAAAATAAATAATTCCTCGTTGAAGCGCCAAATTTATAATTGATAATATTTTATGTTTATAAAAAACTTTAGTAATTCTACAAACCACTAGATTCAATAATCAAATATTTAAAAAATAATTAAAATATTAATATTTTAAAAACCCAGTCACAATGGACGAGTTACAAAAGTCTATCGACAATATGAAATGTAAAAAAGCTGTAGGAATAGATGGAATTTGGGCAGCAGAGATAAAGAAATTTGGACCAATAACTAGACTTTGAAATCTGGCAATATTTAATGATTGCATAGATACGGATAGAGTTTCAGAGATATGCCTTAAAGCAAAAGTAGTTGCACTCCTCAAACCAGGAAAAACAGGTAATGATGCAAGTGATTTCTGACCAGTGTCATTGTTGTGCCATATGTATAAATTATTCGAAATAATAATTTTAAATAGAGTTGTACTAGCGATAGATGGAAAACTAATTAAGGAACAGGCGGGCTTCCGGCCAAGAAGAAGCTGCACGGGTCAAGTATTGAATCTGTAAACCATATCGAGAATGGTTATGAGGGAAAACCCCACTCACTGGCGTTGTATACATAGACCATAGTGCTGCGTATGACACCGTCAATCACTGGCTGCTCAGAAAAAAGGTCTATGAACTTACAAAAGACTATAAATTTACAACAATAATTGGAGCAATACTAAAAGACCGTATGTTCTATGTTACAATACAGGGGAAAAAAAGCAAGTGGAAAAAATAAAACAACGGCCTACCTCAAGGAAGCCGTTACTTTTTAATAGTTATACAAATAAGTCCTACAACGAGACATTTTCTGTTTGCTGACGACCTTGCGATAGTTATGTATAATATACATAACTATACTATACATTGTTATGTATAGTATAATATCACAAACTCTTTCGACGACAGTTCAAAGAACGTACTCTATAAAATCTTTTGAATTAATAGATCAACAAAGAAATCATGATAAATTATTAGAAGATAATGAATTACAAAAAAAAAAAGGTAAGTAATGTCAAATAACAAAAAACTTTTCTTCTCAGTAAAATTTAAAAACATAATAAAAAAATTAAAAGAATGTTTATTAATAAGTAATAAATAATTTTAAATTTTAATATCAGTTAAACCATATATATCTCAAAGATTCAAACTCATGATTTTTAGTTTTGGAATTAGTTTTTCAGTTCTTATTTCTGTCATTGTTTATAATTTTAAACAAGTGGAAATTAATATGTAGAAATTACTTTATCGCATATTAAATACACAATTATTTTATTCTTAAAATGACAAATTCTATATCAACTTAAAAGTAAATAGTATGATATTTAAATTAACTCGTCACATTTTTTTTATTTTTAGATACTCACCAAACAAATAACTGAACAAATATTCAAATCGAAAGCAGATGTACAACTTAGTAATCAGGAAGCTGAGAAGACCCAGCAAAGGGTAAATGATGCTATTGCCGCATTATCTGAATCAAGGAGTCACGTTTTTGCTGCTAGCATGCAGCTGATAAAAGCACAAGAAGAAGTAGCTAACGCGGCTAAGTTAGCGAAAACTTTACAAATAAAACTTGCAACTGATCATCAAAAAATATATGATGCGTATAAAAAAGTTGACTCGCTTAGGTCACTGTTGATACCTTTAGAAAATTACATTAGTGTGGCTGAACAAACTTATAGACTCCGAAAATCTGTTCAACATTTTTTTAGTACGATAGGTCAACTAAAAATATAAATGGCGATACCAGTTATATAAACCAATTACTATTTTTGCCATTATTAAGTACATCAAAAAAAAAAAAAATACTATTATCATAAAAAAACACGAAGTTAACCATGATACATAAATACTATTTTATTTTATTATTTCTTAATTATGTTTTATTTAGATTAGTGAGTAAGTAAAAGTAAAATGTTCAATTATTTTACTACAAAACTTTATTATAAATCATATATGTATATTTTTTTAACTTCGATGCGAAGCGGAGAAGATATTAATTTTACAATGATTTTTTTGATGTCTGTTGCCATTCGATTTGAAAACGTACAAATAAACAAAAAACATTTAAAATTAAATCAGAATTAATATTATATCACCTTTAATAAAGAAAGAACTTGGTAATCAAATAATATTGGTAAAATTAAACTTGGAACCAAATACGGGGAAAACCTATTAGCACAAAATTAAAATAGCCAAAACCTTTTTACCAAAAAATGAAAAATATATTTCACCAAAACAAACTATTTGTTTCTAAGAGCGTAATTCATGGATTAGATCATAAGAATTCGCTTCGAAGTGTTGTTGAATACAGATACGACACGCGCCACCTTTATCAAGCGTCGCTCTACTACACGTGTTAATGGTTCGACTGACTAATATCGCAAGCCATGCGCCACGGTACAAAGTCCAGCATGTGCGGCACGTCCGACGACGACCCGTCACAAATATACGTGCAAGTCATCTTCGTCACGCCACTCTATCTGGATTGCTCCGAGAATACCGCTCGACGCACCTATTCATGTTCCGTAGCGACACTACGTTCACGCAACACCTTATCAACTCTATAATTATGTTATTGTAGTTGTTATTCGCTAGTTATACACGTTTTGGATTACTTTTTTGTTCTTGCAACAAATATACAGCTCTACGCCACTTCCAGTGCAACTTGATTTCGCCTACCTTATGGCGGTCCCGTATCAAGTAATCCCTAACAATACCTAAGAATATATATATATATATATATATATATATACATTCATGATTACTATGTATACATATGATGATAGTGTGTATACATTACAAACTTGGCATAAATACCATGATAAGAAATTAGATAAGGCAATTATTACTTATCACTCTCATTCAAAAGTATATTGAAAAGATAGCGTTTTCTTCTGTCCTTTTCTCAATACGTATTTCAATGTTTATAATCGTAAAATAGTACATGAAAATCAAATTTTTACAAACTTCAAAACGCTACAGAATATTTACTACTGAATATTAATAAGATATTTTTTTACTAAAATTTTTCTTAAATTCTACTCTACAAAATAGCTATCTTAGATTTTTTTTT
>NW_026099576.1:29582000-29591258 GCF_025091365.1 Daktulosphaira vitifoliae
TGAATATTAATAAGATATTTTTTTACTAAAATTTTTCTTAAATTCTACTCTACAAAATAGCTATCTTAGATTTTTTTTTTACATTTTATTTAAAATTTAAAAATAATTAATATTTTTAATAAAATGTAAAAAAATTAATTATTGAGATATAGCTATAGACCTAACGTCTAACTAATATTTAAAAAAAAAATCAGCTAAAAATATTAACTGGATCAAAAGTTATTTAAGTTGTCAGTGAGTGGTGGGCCACTCTGTATGTATCATATTAGGCCACACCCATATATGCTCAAAGAGTTCTAGCGAAATTAAATATCTCTTTGGGTTTTAGATTTTTGATATATTTATTTTATCATTAACCAAAATACAAGACGATGGTTTGTCTGACGGATTGTAAAAATGTTTAAAGCCTCATAAGTTTAATACCTTATTTTGAGTAGATTCATTTTTAACAATAAAAAATTGTGTGCAGTAGTGTAAATGTAATGACAGAGAAATTATTTGTTTATATATGAATTTATATATTCAGTCTGTTCAATTTTTACCATTTTACGAGTTTTTTTTCATTTCAAGTCCACGCGCGTGATTTAAATTAGGGTGCTGGCTCATTTTTTCGTACGTGTATATTTTGGCCCTTAATTTGTAAAAAATGATAGTGTTACGTCGCTATTTAGGAGTTTAGCCTAAATGCCCGTCGACAGTATTCTAAGGGACCAACGGGAGATAGCTGACTAGGCTATATCTACCTTATGTACTGAAGTTCCCTATTTTATTTATATTCCCTTAGAGGAACTACCAAAGGTCGCACTACAATATATATATATAACACTTTAGGTTAACANGGTCGCACTACAATATATATATATAACACTTTAGGTTAACAACGATATAAATAAATATTTATTAAGCAATTGATAATAAATAAAAATAGATAATACAACCTGCTGGACACCTAGAGATGATATAATCCAACAGGGAGCTGACGGCGACACACACACACACAATATACGGGGTAGCAAAGTTAAGTTAATTATCAGAATAAAGTAGTGATCCCGAAGATAGTAAAATGTCAACTGTTGATAGGGATATCGTATTAAGGCCGTGAATTGCAAAAGTGTTTATGTGTGCAGTCCGCCCTCCTGTTAGTATTGTTGTATGTCACTGTGTTAATTATATATATATACATTAAACGGTACAATTATGTTATGGGAGACAGAGATATGGGCACATGCAAATGTGATCGTATCAGCTGCTCCCCTTACACTTAAGGTCTGACCCTAGACCATAATAAAAAAACAAAATAACTTTGGCAAAATAATGCTACGTAGGAAAAGAAAAAATATTTAAAATAAAAAATTTGGAGGGACATTAGTGTCGTAATGAGAACCTCTGGGTCTTCGATGTCCACACTCCTTAATTCACAAGCTTTTGAGCGTTGGAGGAGCTTCCTTCGTGTGGGTTCTCAATAGTCGGCTACCAAGCGGTTCCTATGAAAAGCCCGGCCCTGTCGTCGACTTCTTGAATAGTCCAAAGAGTATTCTCCGTGTTCTCGAGGTCTGTTCAGAACACTAACGCTTATTATTAAAAATAATTTAATAATTAAAAGGGGATGTTGGGGTACCGAATACAATTATAAGCAATGCATGCACAATAAATGATATATGTTCATGAATTAAAAAAAAATAATAATAATTTAATGTTATTTATGACAATAAAAATAATAAGCTAAGTTAACCTAATGTATGTAGCCAAAACGTTGTCAAAAACTTGCATACATTTACAATAGGTGTCTTAAATTAAGTTAAGCATGCTCGATAATAGTACTAATGTATACAGTAAAATATTTGCGAAACATACACAGTGACCATCTCATAAAATTCAGTGTCCATTTATTATGTATAAAAAAAAAGAAGAAATACACACAATAGGGTATTTTAATTTAGGCTGACTTGCGCCTTAGTTGCGGGACAATTGTTTTATATAAATTATACTATAATAAGGGTAGCCGTAATAACGGCTGTTTAAAAGACCACGATTTCTGCTGCTGTAACAACTTAGTTAACTTGTATATATTAAGCGTGCATGTCGAATTGATTTTATAAAGAAATAATTTATTTAAAAATATTAACTGGCTCGCTTTATTAGTATCAATTGTAATTATATAAGTAATGGCTATTCTATAAGATAATAATATGTTATATAAAGGGATTTATTGTTATAAACACACGAAAAGAGTCCGTTATACAAATTTGTCACTTCAAGAGATTTTCAACTGAAAAATCGTATTATTGAATTGGAAAATAAGCTTCATGATATGGATATGAGTATGTGTGAACATGATAATAAAAATGACCTAATGCAAAAAGAGATTAATAAACTGAATTGTATAATCAAAACACAAACACAAAATAATGCATCAATGTTAAACACTTTTATGGATCATTACGAGGCAGCAAGGCAAAAAATCAAAACACTGGAATCAAGAAACGAAATACTCTATGAGGAGAACCACAAATGTAAATGCAAGATCCAAGAATTGAATGAAAAATTAAGAACCAACAATCACGTAGCCGGGTACTTTTGCCTGAATAAATGACCAACTTATAAGTACAGCACAAAAAGGCTTACGCGTTGAAGGCGCATGAGGTTAGTAGGGTCTAGGGTCTGGGGTGGAGCCTCAGCTAGTCATAACTTAATAAATTAATAATTATAAAATCACTTTATTTTAAAAGTACTTAACACTTAATTACCCTAAAAAAAACTATAAGAAAAATATTTCAAATCATAATATTTGATATCATTTTTTTTCCATACCCAGCTATTATAATAATAACATATCAAAAAGAAAAACAAATTTTGCTATTAAAAATGAACTGAATGTTTAATAAATAAATTTCACAATTCTAAATTTTAAATTATAAATATATATACACTTCAAGAGATTTTCAACTGAAAAATCGTATTATTGAATTGGAAAATAAGCTTCATGATATGGATATGAGTATGTGTGAACATGATAATAAAAATGACCTAATGCAAAAAGAGATTAATAAACTGAATTGTATAATCAAAACACAAACACAAAATAATGCATTAATGTTAATCACTTTTATGGATGATTACGAGGCAGAATGGCAAAAAATCAAAACACTGGAATCAAGAAACGAAATACTCTATGAGGAGAACCACAAATGTAAATGCAAGATCCAAGAATTGAATGAAAAATTAAGAACCAACAATCACGTAGCCGGGTACTTTTGCCTGAATAAATGACCAACTTATAAGTACAGCACAAAAAGGCTTACGCGTTGAAGGCGCATGAGGTTAGTAGAGTCTAGGGTCTGGGGTGGAGCCTCAGCTAGTCATAACTTAATAAATTAATAATTATAAAATCACTTTATTTTAAAAGTACTTAACACTTAATTACCCTAAAAAAAACTATAAGAAAAATATTTCAAATCATAATATTTGATATCATTTTTTTTCCATACCCAGCTATTATAATAATAACATATCAAAAAGAAAAACAAATTTTGCTATTAAAAATGAACTGAATGTTTAATAAATAAATTTCACAATTCTAAATTTTAAATTATAAATATATATACACTTCAAGAGATTTTCAACTGAAAAATCGTATTATTGAATTGGAAAATAAGCTTCATGATATGGATATGAGTATGTGTGAACATGATAATAAAAATGACCTAATGCAAAAAGAGATTAATAAACTGAATTGTATAATCAAAACACAAACACAAAATAATGCATTAATGTTAATCACTTTTATGGATGATTACGAGGCAGAATGGCAAAAAATCAAAACACTGGAATCAAGAAACGAAATACTCTATGAGGAGAACCACAAATGTAAATGCAAGATCCAAGAATTGAATGAAAAATTAAGATGTATAGACATAACAATTAAAGAGCTGAGTGATTTAAATACATCTTTGAAGTTTGAAAATGATGAGTTAAAGAATGAAATTTGCATGAGCAAAAATTCAATAAAACATGTGCAAAACTGTTTAAAATTAAAAGAACAAAAATTAGAAACAGTTACCAAAAAAGTACATAAAATGAGTTGAAAATTAAAAGATGTTGTTAAGGAACACAGTTGTAAACAACCCAATGCTGAAACTAAATATAGTATATCTAAAATTCAGCAAGTATGTGTTTAATACAATTTTGTAATACTTAATTTTTTAAATAGATTCAATAAAAATGTTATCATGTTTTTAGGACACAACAACGTACAATATTTCTGGTGAATATTTTCAACATCGTATGGAATTATTAAAAAAAAATTAGAAAAGCAAGAGCAATCGTACAAATCAAATGATTACGATGTTAATAATGATGACAATTATGAAAAATTATCTTCGAAAGTATCAAATAGATAAACATCTAAAAATACAATTAAAAAAAAACACAATAAATACATTTAAGTATTCAATTAAAATAAACAATAAGTAACATTAAAAATAATATAAAACTCAGCTGTATAGATGGCGTTGTTGATGTTGATGAGTGGGCTGTATGAGATCTTGTGGTAATGGTGTCGAACATCTTAGTATGAAGAGTCAGAGTGTAAATCCAGGCATGTAATGGCAGATGAGAACAGAATACGGCAATGATAATGTTTAGTGATGGTCAGGGCCTAATCACTAGTGGCTTGCAAGGGCACGTAAACTTTGAGCACAAGGGTGCAATAAATAAATAATAAGAAACCATGGCGTACAACGGCCGAACAATTTACTATACAAGCGAAGGCGCTTGCAACAGAAAAAAAATGACACGTAAAACAAAACGACTGACTGACTTATGACAATGAACTGTACATGGATGAAAACCGACACGGAGGTCATCGATTTGCTGTGAAGGGTGGGCAAGGGGGTGAGTAAAGCAAGATGCTGGTGATCAGCTGTCCCACGAAATAATATAATCGATGATCTTTCTAACAACTGGTCAACTAGATCCTTCTAAAGGCGTTCTGTACCATACAATCTGAATACTAAAATATAGTTTCAAAATCTGTTCCAGAATGTTTCGTTCATAGGGTTAATTGTTAACTACTAAGGTATATCTGAATACCTCTGTGATATTTTTGCAACAAAAAGATTTCATTCAAATATTATTTTACACTGATAACAATTTTTTTAGATGCGTTTATTTTTATTAGAAAAACAAAGTAAACATATAAATATGAAGTTATAAAATACAAAATATATCTTTATTTCTAGTAAAATGTTTGTGCCTATTTTTATTTGATTATTTATTTTTAAATAATAACAATAATGTTATATTGTTTGCAATTTGTATATGAATTTTATAAGGAATTCTCCTTTCGGTCCTGATTCTAAATTTGGCTACATTTCTATAACATTTAGTTTTTGAGATAAGGACTAATTAGTAATTAAATGATAATTATAGAATACAATCGTCAGTAATAAATGTAACATTTTTTATTTATTTTTAACTTTTCTTAATTGATTTCATGGTGTTTAATACTAGGTGTAAAATATGGGACGGCTTTATGAAGTTTATCCGACGTTTTGGACTTTTAAAGTTAGAGTGTCATTTTAAATCAATAAGTTTGAGTATAACTTTTTTTAGTTGAACTAATAGAAACTTAATTCAACAAATAGATTATATTTTATAATGATTTAAAATATATTAACTTTATACATTTTGATTAAATAAAAAGTGTAAAAATTGCAGTAAATATAAAAAATATAGGAAAATCTTAAAAATTCGCAACAAATACTATTTTTATTTATATAATTTCCCAGCACTATTCTATTTTGAAGTAATTGAGTAATGATATAATACAATGATTAAAATAATAAAATTTTATGTATTTTTCAACGTTAAATATGATGGTGTATTTAGATTTACGTATGGTAATTGTGTTATTATTGATATATTATTTATTATTATTGTATGAACGCAGCGCCCGGTGGTATTCACGCGGGTTCGTCAACGTTCGTGGTTTTGTTTTGTCTTAAGTTTTAGCTATGTCGAGGATAAAGAATAAGATGAGTGGACTGTATGTTTGAATGTTGAATGAATTTCACAAGATATAATTATAAAAATTAAATGTATTATATAAAAAATATAAAATTTTATATACACCAATGTGGATAGGGGGGACACTTAATACTAATGCCACAAAGGAGATGATATAAATAAATAATAAATTATTCAGGTGAGTCTTAGAAAGATAAATGAACAAGCATTATACTTATCTGCTAAATGAAGACGGCTGATGATAATGCTGAATATTGAAAGGATCAATTGTCGAATGCAGGTTGTTGACCAAAGTGTACAATAAGCTGTCAAAGGTATTGTGATGTATCTCAGAAAATATATAGACCCAACGGCGATAAAACTGAGCGCACAGGGTACGAAAATCGCAAAGGTGATATTTTCTTTTTACAGTAAAACGAATACAAAAACTACTAGCTCTCAAACGCCATAGAGCTTATAACAGAAGAAGCGTTAAGATGGCTGCGCAATGGTAACATAGAGAGACAACCGACAACAACTCGATGTAACACAACGATAACACGAATAGTCAAAAACAAATTTTCTTGACAGCATATTCGATCGATATGTATCCAACAATTATATAATGATATTTTTTATTATAAAGAAGATATTACAAGTGATTTGCTGAATACGCTTTGATATTTGATTTATATTTTACTTTAAAGATACTTATCATGATTTAGATAGAACTATATTACTTTAATCAGTATCACATAACAAAATAGTTTTAATTAGAAGTTTTAGTTTTAACAATGACGTGTTACCGTGATTCCCTCAGCCGCTTTTCACGTTATCAACCTTTAACAGCACCTATAAGCCTAGTGGTAAGGTTTGTCTCTACGATGCCTTGGGTCGCGGGTTTTATACCGTGACTCTTTTTATCGCACGATTTCCGGTACACTTTCTTTAACCAGCCGTGTTAACTGGTGTTGGAAACAGAGATTATTTTTTTATTAAAATTTTATTGCATAGCGTTTTTAAGTTTTGAAAAATAAAGGTTATTTGTTTAATTTTTCTTAGACCATTACTCAGGTTATAAAATTTTAAACGAGTGACTTTTGTACTATTACAATTATTTTAATCACTCTAGGTTCGCCTTAGGTAGTTAGATTTCCTTACTAACAACATATTTTTTGTCCTATTTCTGTCGATGTTGAAAAAAATAAAGAGAAAACGGTGAATTAGTGGTTTCTGGGTGGCTTCTTTTTTTACACTAACAGTTATTCAGGTAAATGACCTACAACGCTGTATGTGCCTTATGTATTTTAAAATATTTTTACAGACTTGAGCACGATTTTATTGTACTTTAAAATTTGCTTATTAACCAAAAAACCAGTTGATATGATTTTTTTATCTTGTTTAAATAATTACATCAGTAACTTCTATGATATTATCAAATGATAAAGCCATAAACAAAATGGTAATTTTATTAAAAGTTAAATCATACAGATCGTTGAAAAAGTATGGAAACAGGTTAATTGTTACAAAAACTAAGAACAATAGAAATTAGTTTCCATATCTACACCTTATATGTGCTTTTTTTTTTCTATTCTAAAGCTTATTCAAATTTCTAAATCCATAAACATTGGAAAAGTAAATGTAGGAAATGCTCTATGTGCAAAAAAAAGTTTTTTAAAATACACAAAACACATAATTTAGCCAATGCTTAAAACTGAATCATCTTTGTCTTCTTCAATTAAAAGAAATTTTGGATATTTTATACATTTTTTAATTAGTCGATCGAATAATTAAAGAAAAAAAAAATTAGTGTTAAAATATTTTAAAGGGGAAATTACGTCGGCAAACCGCAATATTATATTCTTGTAAAAAAAGGTATAAATATGATTTATAGAAAATAAATGTGTTAAAATTAAAATTATTTTCGAAAATTTGTCATTTTTTGGTAAATATACTATAAATTACTTCCAAAAAAATTCGCAAACATAACGATATTTTTTTCTAAATCCTAGAAAATCGTTTTATCAATATTAAAAAAGGTGGCCAAAAACCATATTTTTAATTTTAGAAAATTAAAATTTTTTTATTGGAGGTATATTATACACATATTAAAGTGTATTAACAAGTATAATTCATTTTTGTAAATGTATTTGTTCTCATATAATAAGCAAAATCAAATATGATTAAAAAAAGTATCACCATTTTTATCATTGTAATTTCACACTGTGACGAAACTATTACAAAAATTGAATGTTTGCTGTTTTAGAAATACACTATACTGCATAAGGATAGTGTTTAATAATATATTAATGACGTTTTATTGTACACCCTTATATAAAACTAAAAACATTTACTTACATCATATTCAATGTAATTCATTATCAATACTCACATAATTTTTTTCCTAACAGAATTATAAACAAGTACACACACACATATATATATATATATATTCATAGAGTTGCACATTGAAAACTATACCATTGAATAGATAACTGTCTACTGAAAATATTTTAATAAAAATTAATTATTATTATCTGCTATTCTTTTTAAAGTAATCGGTCAAAGTTATTACTTGATCAATACACATTGTTGTTAATTTTATTATAATTGTTATCATAACCGATTTTACTAGAACAATAATTAAGCGTTTAAACGTTCATATAATTTATTTTTTCTAATATTATTAATAATAGTAATAAAATTGAAGTAAAAAAAGTTATTTTTTAAGTTTTAAAATGTTTAAACTTTTATTGTTTAACGTTATGATAACGTTAAACAATTAAGTATACTGATTTTACGGCTATTACAATTCTATTTTTTTTTTTTTGCGAGCATTAAACATAATGAACTCAATATTTGTAATAAAGAATCGTTGTAAAAGGCACATGTGTAATAAGATTGGCGCTGTTTCTGTTTAAAATCCTAAGCTTGATTAAGATTATAAAATATACGTTTTTTAACTTTTTTGTTATATTGCCTCAGGGCACTTTTTTTATTGAGATTATAATAAATGTTAATCAATATAGTTAAATGCATATGGTATACTAATAAATATATATATTTCAACGACAAGGCATTGCCTTTAATGGATGTTGATGATGATGTAATACATAGAGTGTCTAAAGAAGTTCTGACAAATTCGCCTACTTTTTTGTGGCGATTTGTCATAAGATTGTAGAATTCCTTGTATATATACAAATACAAATAAAAATCGTATATCGACCGTGTAAAGTAGATCTTATCTTGTAC
>NW_026099576.1:29591358-29593860 GCF_025091365.1 Daktulosphaira vitifoliae
CAAATATTTTTTTGTACGTATATTTTACAAAAATATTTATAGGTCATGCACAAGGATATTCTCGCGGTTTTACTTGTGATGATGAAATTTAAAATTAAAAAACATCGAATTTATTATTAATTTTTAAGTATTTATGTTGTTTTCAGTAGCAATTAGAAATATGCCACAGAACATTATTTTAATAAAATAATACGCCAAAATTAAATATCATAAAAACATTTAGTTATTTAACAGATATAGAGTACAATTGAGATGATTGGTACAGCCATACGATAGATTTCTTTAGACCAACATTTTATTATTGTCAACAGACCTAATTGGTAATACACTAAACCCCTACAATATTAGAAACGGTGTTCCAAAAGAAATAGTTAATGAAAAAATATGTTGATAAATTATCATAGGTATTATATAATAAACACATTTCATTGATCAAATAAAAAACTGCGTTAATAAAAATACTAAACTAAGTCTCAGTGTCCAGTACAACAACAGGTAATCATAAAACTGTAGTCTTGGCAAAGGTTATTCATCTTGAGTGGACATTTCAAATTCTCAGAACATAATACTGGAACGTTATCTAAACGTATTTATGCAATAAAATATAAATTAATCATCAATAGTAATTAACTCAAATGATAATTATTCAGTCAACTATGAATAATATATCATATTATAATATATATCCATAATTTAGTATTTAAGTAATATACGTATGTATGTATTGCTAATACGAACTATAAAACAAAAATTAACATTATTTAATTACTGTTTTTAATATTAGAGATACTAATCACAACCTATTAACATATTTTACAGTCAGTCGTGTACCACATTAGAGCAACCTATCAGATTTGAAAGCAACTGGTTTCAAAACAGTATTACATCTAGATGGCGCTAGATATGATAGTTGTAATCACTAATCTCAAGCTTGAATATGTATCCGCTAGATGATACTAATATTACTATTTTGTTAAATATCACTTGAGAAAAACTACTAATAAAAAATTTAATTTTTGAGTAAAATTAATTATTTTGAATTACTGCAATTAATTGCTTAATTACAACTCATACAATATCTTAACAAATATAAGACATAATATAATTTTGTATAATTAAATTTTTCTCAATTTATAAACCATTAAGTACTATTTCATCTCAACATAAAAAGTCTTGCTCCATTAATGAGGAAAGAGTGCAGTTAGTATTGAGTAAGTTTTGACGAACAGTTGAATAAATAAATTACTGTTTAACCGTTTTTTTTTATTCAAAATAACAAAATAATAACAAAGCTTGTTAAATTTTCAATGTAATATTATTGTACTTAATTATAATGAATAAAATAAAGATACCCATTTAAAAATCCTTTTTTTTTTTTAAATTAACATTTTGTTAATCACATAATTATAAACTTTCTTCATAAAAGATTATTATTATCTTTATAATTCTTTTATTACAGTTTCTAACTAATCATATTATTCATAATTTAATTTTGATTCTGACAGAAAATAATGTAAAATTTGCACAAATAATAGTTATAACAAAAAAAATATAATTAAGAATAGAGCAAAAGTGACGAAGTATTTTTTAATATAATATTGTATTTCTAAAGAATATTCATTAATAAAACCCAAAGGCTTATAAAATTATCTATATTTTAGCAGCCATATCCCTGTGTATGATTAAAAATACTTTAAAAACATATTTATTAATACATACACTTATAAAGGGTATTCAATAAGCTTGGAAACAGATATTTTTTAAATCTGCTATTATTTTTTAAAATATATTTTTTTAGAGTTTTGTTGTATAATTAAATAAATTTTTTATGATTGAAATTAAAGTTCAACCCTAATGTAAAAGGGTAGACATTTATAGTAACTAAAATAATTTATATGAAAACCACTTTTTTAAAAATCTGTTAGGGAAATAATATTTTAAACAAAATTACTTTTGAAATTTTAAAATTGGGCAAGCTGTTATTGAGATTTTGCTGATTAAAAGCTATGACATAATTTGCGATAAAACATGTTGTTGTTTTGCAGTAGTAAAGAAAAATACATAATCTACCAGAATATGTGATAAACAAAAAATAAAAACTATGTAGTTCCGTAATTTTTTTACTTTTTTATTATTACAACATAAATATAATAAAAGTAGTGCAAAAAGATCACAATATTTGTTGAATTATTTAATATTAATATTAGTTATGCCTACAAATATTAATGATTTCTAGGGTGTTTTTTAGTTGGGATAACTATTATAACGGTTATTTCAATCATATAATTTTTTTCCGAGTATTTATTGTATATCATTAATGTATTACACTAAGAAAAATCCTACAAGTATAATTGATTCAAAAATGTACATATGTTTAAAGATTGTTTTTTATAATCAATAATAATCAGATCTAAATAAGACTTGAAAAACTAAGTTTAAAAATTTAAATAATACCCTTTATAATTATTTAATAAAGACATAATTTATGGTTCTATGTTATTT